>NC_045483.1:0-300000 GCF_009650955.1 Corvus moneduloides | reverse complement strand
CATCTCATAAATAATGCAGCCGTCACTGAACCAAGCACTGCTGTGCTGGGAGGGGCTTTGTTGTTGGAGAGGAAAAGATGGAATGAAACTAAATCATCCTTTTTGGTTAATGCATTGCTTCTTTTATTCTTCTCAGTGAGAGTTTATCCAGTAACAGGCTGTTTTTCTCAGTTTCTGTTCGGTGCTCAGATGTATTTAGAGGCTCATCAAGTTCTCATTTTAAATTTATAATTTTTTTTTTTAATATTTCACTATAAAATCTATTTGCCCTGCTTTTTTCTCTCTTACTTGATTTTCATTTACTCTCTTCTAATATGTAATTTTCCTCTCATTAACTGGGGAAAAGCAGCAAATGATATGTCTGTGGAGAAGTCAAAGCAAGCTGCAAGCTCACGGTACTTGTGTGTGTCATCGTGGCAAAGCTCCCATGACACAAATGGAGCCAGGAAGGGACTGTGAGCCTGAGCACCAGAGCTGGGCAGCCCCGGAGGGTCACGGGAGAAGGGGCATGTGGAGAGGTGCGGGAAAGCTCGTGGGGTTGTCCCTGTTGAGGAGCTATTTAAGTTTCAGGGTAGGGAAAAGCCACGTCAGGCTGTGTTGGGAGGTCGTGGAGCCTCTTCTGTAGAGGCTTTAGGTGCAAGATAGAAAACTTCAAACTTGCCCTTGTTTCCTGTACCACAGACTCTAAAAGCTTTGGTTTTGCTCTGAAAGTGAAGGAAAAATCGTCAGGTTTTTGTAACAGAATTGAGGGTCTAGGTTTGGGGCTCAGACATTTGTCTGTGCCACCGATCCCATCCATCCCTTTGGTGTTTAAATGTACACCTGTCAGGGCCCTTATCATGGTCAGTCAGCTGTTAAAGATCATCTTTATAGAGACTGATGAAATTTCAGAGAAGCAACAAAAGAAATTAATATTTTTATAGATCTTAGAAAATGTAAACATCAGTCATTTTATTTATTAGTATTTAATTTCTTTAGTTTGAGGTTTTTTTCTGATTGGAAAGCCTGATGCTCTTTTTTTTGAGTTTCGTTAGCCAAAGTATATATTTTTATAATTTCATGTTTTATTGTTGTTTTTTTTACAGGCTCTAGGAAGTTTTTACTTTCTTCATGAATCTTTGAAAAACATCTACCAGTTTGATTTTAAAGGTAAGCAAAGGAACTAAATGTTTTTAATGGTCATTTGGCTTTATACATCAAGGCAGCTTTTCCATCCTCTTTTCTGATGGTGGTACCTGGCAGTGTTTTCATGTTATGCAGACTCCTGTATAATGCAGGCAGGTCCCTTGGTGACAGGTGTTGCTTTTCTTACCTTTTGTAGACCTTTCAGAAGAAGTCAATGAACCGGCCACAGGTTGCAAGCCAGAGCATTAATCATTCCTATTCACCTTAAGGTCCATAGTGATCCCTGAGGATTTCAGAAGAGCTCTGAATGGCCACAGGGTTCTTCCATGTAGATCAGATACAGGACCAAGACCTTAACTGTCCAGCAGTGATGGTCATTTTGCAAAGCAGCTGAGGTAGATTTATGGCTTAAATTACTTGGGAGCAGAGCAGGTCAGTAGGAGGGTGGCACTGTTTTAACCCACACTGATCCTTCAGGTTGGAGGTCTTGCTATGTCTCACAAGTTTGAAAGTAATGCTAGGCTATATACGTTAAATATGAAAAATATCATAGAAAATTATTGAATGCTTCCTGAGGTGAATGTAGAAAAAATTGTATAAAATTTACATTATTTCAGTTGAGAACTGTATATATTTAATACAAAAATATCCTGAGCTTCATTTAGCTTACCGAGCTGAGTCACATTAATGCTACATCTAGCGTCCCATTAATGTGAGGCACTGTTGAAATGATGGTGACTATGGACTGAACTAATTGTCCTAATTATATAGATTCATTATTTTTTTTCCCAGCAGACAGATTCTCTCTGCTCATGTAATTGAGGGTACAGGGTCTTCCTGCGCTGAGATGTTTGAACAGTAGTTCTGTGTATGTACAATTCAAGACTTAGCCAACATAAGTCCTCCTGTTACCTCTGGGTTCAGTGCTGAAGGAACATTTTTGCTATAATGTCACAGACAGAGTGATTTTATTTCTGACAAACCATGTGGGAACACTCCACAGTGGAGTCGGCACTCCTAAGAGAGGTCGTACCCAGGCTTTGTCCCAGACAAGAGCAGTTCTGCAGATGCTCAGTAATGAAGCGTGCACATGGTGGGGACACTGGGGGAAGCTGGGGGGCTCCCAGGTGGTCCCCGGGCCCCGGGTGGAACAGTCTGCAGTCCTCTGCTGTGGCTGTTTATTCACTCTGCCGTGCAAATGGCTTTGTGTGCCAGTGATATGGGAACTGTCTCAGCACACCTGAGCCCGCAGCTTCATCCCATCAGCACTGGAGGAGCAGCGGCCGTTTCGCCCCAGATGCCACCTGAAGGTCCCTCCCAGTGGTCACAGCAGGAGATGTCCTGCTCCAGCAATACCTGACAGGGAAATGACAGCTGCTTTAGGACAAGAGGAGCTTTCTGGATTTGTTAGTCCTTTGTTGGCAGCTTATTTGCTACTGTATAGCTTTTAAAATAAAGTGTAAGAATTTTTTAAAAGTGAGAAAATGGGAGGAAAAAGCATAGAGGAAACAATTAATAGGAAAACAGTAAATAGATGCTTGTTCCAGAAACAAAATGCTTTAAATGGTCGCTGCTTTGTTTTGCTTGGCAAAACCTTAGCAGAGCCAACTGGAATGTGAACCATGCTCATAAAGATGTGTTTGGCCCAAACATCATTTAGAAGGAAAAAAATTCTTAATAAAAATCCAAGGAAATGGGTGAATGGGTGTTGTAAGTCACACGCTGTTCTCGTAACGTAGAGCAGATCCGTCTCCCAGCATAGGGTTTGTAAAATATGACCCCAAAGGCTCCCATCGTTCAGGGGAAATGTAAAACTTGCCTCTTCTCTCATGACTATTGACGTTTTCACAGTGTATTAAACTCTTAAATCAGAAGAAAAATCCAAATGGATACAAACATTCTCTGCACAAAAATCATTATGAAATTCTGGTTACTCAAAAGCATGCAAAAAATAGATGTTTATACACAATTCAATATTCCTGGAACATCACTGTTGCTTTTCAAAATTCATTGCACAGTTGGATGTGACTGAATACAGACTGGAAAAAAAAAGATTGTCCCTGTTTTTCAGGTCTCAGGAAGGCATATCTGCATTTTAAAATAAGAACAGTTTTCTCCTGCAGCCTCACATACTATTTGCTATAGTTTAGATCTGTTGGGCTGTTTTCACAGTGGTCAGAGGCCCGAAAGTTGGCTTACAATTTAAACTAGTGCCAAGCTGTGTGTTCTGAAGGGATGTCCTCCAAGAGAGGGGTTTTAGGCCAGTTCCAGTTGACCACTTCTGTTTACAGAAAGAATCTTGTTCTCTGGCATGAAGTCAGAAATGGAGTAGACCTGGTTTTAGTTGGAGACAGGCTGCGTTGCCCCTGTGTGCACTGCTCAGCAGTCCTGTCAACAAGCCTCTGGCTTACACGTGGTGTCGATGCCACGTGGGTCATGGGGAGGTGCCTCCCTTAGCCAGCTGCTGCCTGTTATTGAAGTTCTCCCAGCAGATGCCTTCAGTTCTTACAGTCCTGCCAAATCTTTTCTGTAACCCAAAAGACATCAGGATCTCTGCTGACACTGTTAAACTTGCTGAAAGAGGCACATCCATCCACAATCTACTTAGAATGGTGCCAGATCAGTTTACCAAGATATTTTTTTAGTCATCCTGTGGGAGCCAGGCCTCAGAGTGATTGGCACGTAAAGAATGATACCTCTTTTTTCCTCGAAGATGTAATGCTGCATTATAGTAAATGCTTCCTCAGATATCCAGTAGGACTGAACAGTTTAGGACTCTTGATAATACTTGGTTTGGAGTTTTCCTCTTACACATTCCCAGCTGAAATTCAATCCAGTTGAGTAGGTCCAGCATAACGGCAGCTGTAGGTCAGCTGCCCAAGCTCCTGTGTCAGAGGAGTTAAACTACGTCAGTTTAAGTGGTTGTTTATCTTACTGCTCTTATTTTAAAACTAAGTCAGGTTCTCACCTTAGATATGCCAGTACATTGTTCTCCTCAGGTGAGAAGCCAAGGATGAAGTGGATCAAGAAGGAGAACCTCTCATTCATGAGCTGAGTAGATCCATAGGAGTCTGTGTGGTTTTTGTCTGTGATGAAACTGTTTGTTAGAGACTTTGGAAAGTGATGTGCATCACCACTGAGCCTCTTGTACAAATCCAACACCCATTCCAGCTGTAAAAATCCATGCTTCATGTGCTGATGGCCAGAAAGGGTTGATCTGAAGGAAGCTGGGGGCTTCAGGGTCTTAGAGCAGCTGAGGTGGGATTCAAGTGCAAGGCTGTACAGAGACCAGGCTCGTGATTAGAGCTCCAGCACTTTATAGGGCTCTGGACAGTAGAAATGACAATACCATAACTGTGTAACTTCAAGCTGTCTGATATAAAAAGGGGTGTTTCTTTTCCCCTAGAACAAGTCAGTGCTTGCACATTTTTGATAAGACCCTGTTGATTTACCAGCTGTTTTGCAGATGCTGCTTCTTTGCTGGTAAGTGTGAGAAGATGCTCATAATGTTGAAGTAATGTATGTTAATTTTGGTTTATCTCTCTTCCTAGCTAAGAAGTATAAAAAGGTTACTGGGAAAGAAATCTACTCTGACACTTTAGAAAGCACGCCCATGCTGGAAAAAGAGAAGTTTCCACAGGATTATTTCCCTGAGGTATGTACAGCACTGTGAAGCATTCCCAAATACTGGGTTTGATTCTGATTTTCTCTGACTACTCTTGAGCAGCTCCTCTCAGTGATAAGGGCAGAATGGAATCTTGGAATTTTATTTGGTTTTCTGTAAGTTTCTTGACACCTGTAATGTGTGTTTTAAGTCATGGCATGATGTACCAAATTCCAGCAGGAAATCCTTGTGAAGGGTGACGACAGTGATGAAAAGATTCCTTTGTGCATTTAAAGCCTAAGAAATGGTGCAGTGTGCCATGGTAGGGCTGTCTGAGGGAGCCCTGCTCCTTGGCAGGGCCAGACGCTGCCGTGCGCCTTCCGCAGCCACGGCTCTGTCCCGGTGGATTCTGCCAGCGTGGCCGGGACCGACTGCCAGCAAAGGGAGTTGGCACTGGTGCAAGGGCCTGCCTGACTCAAACACACACTGATGTTGTCCTCTAGGGCTGCCCTCGGACTCCTTTTGTGTTTGTTCTCAGAAGAACTGGGGAGTGCTGGAGGTTTACGATTGAAGGTCTTGGCAAAACCAGAAACACAAGCAGAACTGAGGGGTTTCTTCCACTGCACCTGCAAGTGTAGACTCTCTGATCTTTGATGTCTCCTTTAATTTTCTCAGTTTTAATTTCTTAAGAACATCTAGAACATGAGTGTTTAATGGTTAATGTTTTCTTCAAACCAAGTGAATAAATATGTTGAACTCCTGTAACATTTGTGGATCACACAGGCATGTCACTACTTTAGTAAAAGGAAGAACTAAATAAACTCCTAAAATTAATTTAGAATTTGTAAATATACACACTTAAAGATATTTACATAATGCTTGTGTGCTTGGCAGAGCATTGCATAAAATAGTTATGAGATTGATAGGGTGAAGGTTGTTCTTTTTCTTGACTTTGATGCTAAATTATTTATTTTTGTATCTCAGTACTGGAGGGAAAAGTGCCTTTGACATAATTTTGCGAAGTGTTTACTTCCTGTGAATAAACATTTCAAATACTTCTTTGAAGTTAAGTGTTACATCATTTTGCAGGAACTTGAGACGGTTCCTCGGGTGTTTGTTTTTCCCCTCCATTGGCTGTAGCAGTGTGGGTGACTGGCAGTGCTGTGAGTAACAACTGCAGTGCTGAGAGCACTGCACCGCACAGTGAGTGCTGCCATTGTGCCTCACAGCACTAGGACAAGCTATGGATTGCTCACTGATACCCAGGGAGAATTATTTCCTCCTTTACTTCTGCTTTTGCTTCACTGTGAGACTGGCAAAGCTGTAACTTGTTCAGCGTTGTTTATTACCCCTCTTGCATCAACAGCTCTTCCCAGTCTCTCAGAGCAATGGTTAAGTCTTGGGGCTTTCCCACACAGGAGCAGGAATGGCGTTCGTTCCTTGTGGGTGCTCAGGGATCAGGTGTTCCCATGTCTGCATTAGCAGCTGCAGCTCCCCCATTCGATGCACCCTGCTGTGCTGCTTTTGGGATGGGACTATGGGGTCTGGAACCCAAGGACCAGCCTTTGGAGGCTGTGGCACCCTCATACTGGTCCCATTGGTTCCAGTGCCTTAAACGACTGTTCTAAGCAGAAACCTCTGTGTTTTCGTTGTCAGGGGTAGAGTTTACCTGGAGGAGGACGAAACAGGAAAGGAGAAAAGCCACAAATACATGCAATTAAGTCACAAACAAATCTCTGAAACACCTTGAAGGTTCAGTTCTGTTCCTGCCCCCAGCACAATCTCGGGGAATGCTGTTGCAGGCAGGCCCATGGAACAGGCTGGGGCCGTGCTGTTGCAGAGCTTCACACAGAAGGAGAGGAAAGGGACACGGGCTCTCCAGGTCTGCAGTGATGTGAATAACAGCAGCATCTGCGTTGCAGCTCTGTAACTTGTGTGCTCACCTGGCCTGCACCCTGGCATGTGCCAACCCAGTATATTTTCATGTGACTTGAAAAGTTAGAAAATAATTGCAGTGATTTTTAGACTACGCTGTTTCTGTTTGGGACTGGAGACCAAGAAGTGTCTCAAACACACAGAGCAACAGCAGAAAACAACAGGGAGATAGTTTTGGTTCTCATATGCATTTTTCTATATGTAAAGCTAAAATTAATCTTGCTATCACGTGTTTTCTACCTAGACAAATGTTAGAAATAACAACAGCAATTAAGAGGCCACAAAATAATGTGTATTTTGGAAATTTGGGTTGACCCAGGAGAACATAGGAGCAGTATATTTGCCCAAACATTGCATTGACATGCTCTTGTGTGTTTTAGCCAGACCTTTCATATCACATCTGCAATTTTTTGTGTGAGAAATGGTTTAAGACTGATTTCTTTTTATTGCAGCTGTTTAAGGATGATCTAAAAGTAATTACAGTGATTGAGGCATAATGCAATTCAAAATAATTACAGCCCACTGCATATAAAACTAACAAAACTTTCTGCCTTGATTTATGGGTCCTCTTGGCAAGGCATAAACCTCAAATGATGCCTCTGGGAGCAACACTCTAGATAATGTTAGGCCATTTTAAAAAAAGCAGATTTGTGTAGTCTATCAGGCCTGAGTAATTTTTTTTTCTCATAGTGAGAAATTGGTTGTTATCATAGATCACAGATACTGCTCAAAGCTCTTATGAAAGATGAATTAATTTCACTAATGCTTTAATGCAAACCTTTCATGGAGGAGGCTGTATGGTGATAACCTTACTGCGGTCTCTCCTTTCTCAATTATGATTTATGTTGTCTTTTAGTAGATGAAACTGCCTGTATTCACAATCCATCTGCTGGCTAAAGGAATCCTATTAACAGAGGATCTGAGAAGAGACTTAATAATGTAAGGTGAAAGATGTGGTATCCCCTTTCTGGGACATGAAGTAGGATTTTTTTTTCCTATTTTAAAATGTAGATTACTCTCTGAGAGCATAAGATGACCTATGTCATCTCCACCTGGTTTTATGCTGGCTTACAGATGGTGTAGCAGCTAGTGACTATTTGTTAAAGTAAAAATAAAGATTGTTGCGTTGAAATCTGCAATAAAAAGCAAATTTCTCTTTCCTCCTTCCCACGCCATAGCTCTTCTTTACATTCTGTTTCCAAAAATTTCCACTTTCCAAATACTTCATTTAGAAATACTAAAGCACATACATGATCCAAAAATACATAAGGCACATTGTTCAGCTGCACTGTGTATCTCAGGGTCAGGATGATACCTTCATACCAGAGCTGTTGAGCTCTAGCTCCTGGGCTGCATTAGGCCCAAAGCCTGCTAACTTCTGCATTCCTAATGTTAAATAGACAAGTTACTGATAACTGAAATATTTATTGGAGTTAAAGGAATTAAATGTGTTCAAGTTATAAGTAGCTAAAGGTAGTTTGCAGGTTGAGGTGGGGTAATACACCAGCTGCACAATGAAACAAGTGTTATTTTACAGTACGGAGGCACAGGTGTTCCTGCTTTATTCAGCCTCAGCTGTGTGACCTTTTCCAGTGTAGGCTTAAGCTCCTCCCTTGTCTCCTGTGCTGCCTTCTCCTTGGACCAGGTAAAAGGCCCAAGCCCTCATGGTTCTGTCCACCACTTGTTGCTTTTTGGCAATGACTCAGTCTGGAGCATTATGGAGCTGCTGACTTCAAATAGTTACTGAAGCAACTGGTCTAAGGAAAGAAAGGAAGTAATTTTGAGGTAGAAACTACATTCTACATTGTTTTCATGGCAAGTTGCCATAATACAGCTCTATTTCCTATCTAGTTAAACACTGAGCATGTTGTGAGCACGGGGGACATGGGCTCCTGTGTAAGGCTCTGAGAAGGAGGAGGTCTCACCCCGGCAATGAAGGCTTGTCAGTGCTGGATATTGCTCAGTGCCTGGGTTGCTCTTGCTGCCAGTATTTGGCTGATTCCTGTTTCAGGTTTCCCTCTGAGCTGTGGTGTTCCTTTAAGGAGCTGCAATTACACTGCAGTCATCACCACTTTAATATGTCTTTCCTTCATGCCCTGCTTTGTATGGTTGAATAAACCCTTTCTGGGTCACTATTTAATTTGATATGGTCCCCCTCAGTAAAATGATGGAGAAAAGATGAATTAAGGCTCTGTGCTGGTCATTATCAATCATGGTTTGTGTGCATTACTTATTGCTCACAGTGCTTTTTGACATTAGCCCTCTCTAACCTCTCTCTTCATGTTAATGCTGCCTGGAGGTTCTTTCCCCCAGTGTAGCAGGGGTTATTTATGTAGGTGGTGGTTCTGGGGGGTTTTAAAAGGTCAGCACAATCTCCTCAGGGACTCTATTCACAAAGGAAAAGCTGGCAGAATGTAACTACCAGTTTTCAAATTGTGATTTTAAAAACCGTATTTTTTTGGTGAGGACTTCTGATAGTGAGGTGTCAGAGCTCCAGTTACACTGGTTAAAGTACTCTGGTGGCAAAGTGGCCTCTCGTACATACTGCTCTCCTTGAATGGGAATTCACATGTGTGTGAGGAAAGCTTTCGTAGGAAATACTGTATTTTATGCTGTCATGAAATACAAATTGTGTTGCAAATACCTTTTTATTGACTTGCATCAGCATAGGCTTGTGTTAAACACAGTCAGGCAGCAGTGCCAAGGGCTGGGCATGCTGTGTACTGGTACTGCGGGGTGTCAGTGACAGAATTGGAGTGGAGTCCTGTGGGTGCCTGGGTCTAGATTTCACGTTCCTGTCAGATTCCACATCCTGCTGGAGAAGTGGATGAGGACTGACAACAGGACACTGGGCCTCATACACTTTGGTATAGAAAACTAAACTAGTTTATGGAGTGTATGTGCATGAGCCTGTGACAGCAGGCAGTGCCCATCCAAAGAAGAAGGGCTCTGGCTGGTGTCATTGCAAGGTTCCTTGCTGCCATCGTAAGGGCTGGGAAAACACATGTTTTACAGGCATTTTCAGGAAGGTTTTCAGGTGTCATCTCCCCAGGCATTGGAAGCTGATGGAGCAAATCTTCCTGAATGACCAGTTACATGGAGAAAGGGGTGTGCTATGGATACTGTAGGCATTGTCTCTAGCAAAGCCTTCCAGTGCAGTCTGTCACAGTGTCCTGGAAGCCCAGTTGGTGGCACCCGTACTGGGAGTCAGCTGAGAAGTTGGCCAGCCCCCAGGGTGACGGGGTGACGGACAAATGGCAGCTGGTTGGCAGTGGTGTTCCTCAGGGGTCGATCAGTACTATCAAACACCTCTGTTAGCCGCTTGGACAGCAGGATGGAGTGCACGTTCAGCTTGGCAGTGCTGTCAGCTGGGGGAGCAGTCAGTATGCTGGAGGGCAGGAATCCTGTTGGAGGACCTTCAGCAGGCTGAAGGGAACCTCATGGAATTCAGCAAAGCTTAGTGCCAAGCTGGATCCCTGGATCCCTCCCTCACAAAGTGGTACAGGCTGGAGGTGATTATCCAGGAAACAGCAAAGTACATGGGTCTGTTTGGACAGCAAGGTGAAGATAATCCAGCACTGTACTTGGATGGCAGAGAAGGCCACCAGCATCCCAGTGTGTGCTAGGTCCCAGAAAGGGGCTCCTCCATCTGTTTGGCACTCCAAGGCCGCGACATGTCTCCAGTGTCTTATTTGGGATCTCTGTCCTGGGCAAACATGGGCAGACGGGAGCAAGCAGAGCAGTGGCACCTCTGGGGGCTGGAACAGAGGGTGTGGGAGGAGACACCAGAGAGCCTGTCTGTGCCCTCAGAAGAGGGAGGGGACAGGCTCCAAGGAATGTGACAGCTGCCCCGGGAGGTGTGCAGGAGCAGGACAAGGGGCAGCAGTTGCAGCAAGAGAAAATCTGATTTAATCTGAGAAAAGCTTTTACCATGAGGGTAAACAGCAGAAGATGGGCCCAGACAGGTTGTGGAATCACTGTTCTTGGAGATGCTCAAAACCCAGCTTAGTATGACTCTAAGCAACATGATCTGGTTGGGCGTGTTTTGATGTTGGATCTTTTCAAGTACCTGCCGTGTTGCCAAAGAGGAAAACAGCAAATGAGAAATGGCAGCTTGATTGAAAACATTATCTTGGACCGCATCGTAGGCTTGGACTACTTGATTTTAAGTTCAGTGTAGTTGTTTCTAAGATGGAAATGACAAAGCTCCCTTTTTTTAATCAAGATTAAATTTGAGCCAATTTTGAATGCTTTTAGCATTAGCATTTTTTCATTGGTTTGCCTTTGAATAAGTGTTGACATCTCTACTTGTAACTGTGCCCTCATGAGCATCACAGAAGAGACCTTACTGGATTGTGGGATTTATGATTCAGCCATGGATCCTGTTAGCAAGGATTAGAGTGTTTGTTTTCCAGCCAACCATACCCTGAGTGGTTGCTGGACCTGCAGAAGAGGCTGTTTTTCACTGTTTAAAAAAATTCGCAATAAAGTAGATTATTATTTGAAGTATAATTATTATGGCGATGTTTCTGGTTGGTCTTGGCTGCAGTCACCATGCTTGTGCCTAAGAAGAAGGGGAGGGAGATTGGTCCCTTTTCACTGTGGGGTGGTCAGAAGATGCAGACTAGGTTGGACAGGGCTTGGAGCAACATGGTCTACTGGAAGGTGTCCCTGACCACAGCAGGGGAGTTGGAACAAGATGGTCTTGAAGGTCCCTTCCAACCCAAGCCAGTCTGTGATTCTGTGATCCATTTTAAGACAGTCTCATTTGGTTTGTTGAGGCCCTTCACTATCTCAGCAGTATTTAGGACTTAGGGCTGTCTGTTCGCAGAGAGGAGAATAAATATACCTGGCCTCAGCAGAGGTTTGGGGGAGTGGTACCTATGACTGGGGGTGCTCTGCTGGGGCTGGCAGTTTATTCACAATAAGGAGTCACAGACTTTAGCTACAAAATCATATATTTAGGCCTGTGTGGTGCAATATTCATTCCCAGAGCACATCAGCCTAGACACACACGCATTGTTAACCGGGAATAAATAGGATGCAGAATCATGTCTTCTTATGGGAGGCTGTAGTTTGTGTCAGCAGCTCGGAAGTGGTGCTGAAAAAGCCCTTCTTGTATCGTAAATGGTATGTATGGGCACAAGCTGAATTGTGCCTTTCTTGCCAATGGTGCAGCTATGATGAATGTAATCTTTTAGCATTATTTAAATTCTTAACTTTTATAGAAATATTGGGTGGCTTGGCTCAGCAAGAGAAATAGCTTTCTAGCAGATCTCATTCATTTTAATTTGATGTAAATCTCTGATGACATTTCAGGTAAAATTGCAAAGAAAACATTTGTGTATAGGCAATAAGAATTTGCTGGTTTAAGCTAAGCATAAATACAGTTGGAAAGCTTTCATATTTGGTTATCTTTTATCTATAAACAACTGCCAGGGCTCATACTAATTTTACACATAAGGTTGTAACTGCTGCAGGACCAAAAATACAGCTAATTCCAGGACTTAAAAAACACAGTATCTGTTTTCAAGGTACCTCAGTTTGTGTTCAGTGCTTCTTGGTTATAATGAATGAGTATGAATGAGTTCTGCTTTATTTTGTTCTCTGTGTCAGTACATTTCACTTTTGCAGTAATCTTTGCCTAAGGTGACTGGTTCTTACTCATTTATTTTTCAGTGCAAGTGGTCCAGAAAAGGTTTCATTCGAACAAGATGGTGTATTACTGATTGGTAAGTTGCATCTTTTAAGTTGTTTCTGATTACATGTGTTTTATGTTTGTTTGTTAACAACTATTTCAAGAAGCTGTTTCCATGTGTAGATTGGTCTGTTCATAGAGCGGGTTGGTTCCAAACAGTTGCTTTATTATCTGTTGAACATAAAGTGCTCAGTAAATTGTAATGATGCATAACCAGAAGTGTTGTTAATGCTCACACTTAGCATTAGTGTGGGACCATTCAGTCAGGGATTGTCAAACAGGTTGGTGCCTGTGAGCCAGGCCATGGGAGTCAGTCACAGCATGGAGCTGACACTTTCCCCCACTGCTGCTCCCATCAGTCCTGATGCTGCTGGGGCTTGGCAGCATCTCCCCTGGGTCAGGCACCATGGCCTGCCTATGTGCAGCCCTCACCTCCGGGGCTTCTGTGAAAAGAGCTTGTTCTCTAGGCACTCCTTCGGATTTCTCTAAGCCTACCTGGGAATCCGACCTTTGTTTTTTTTCCGTATAGCCATGGTTTTGGTCTTTACTGCTTACTTATGTTATAGTCACCTACATGTACAGGAACATTCAACACTTTTCCCTTCCTTGTGTGGTTGTTTCACATCTTAAAATTGGAAGCTTGATTTTGAAATCTCATGAATGTTTATATAGGCTGACTTTTGAGTACTGAACAGTGTTCTGGCTTTGTTGGCATTAAGCATGTTTATTTAATTAAGCAGCCTGTGAAAACAGAAAAGGTATCAGGTTTTCTCCTTTTATAGACTTCTGACCCAGAAATTGGGCAGGCAGTTGATAATGTAGGTTCATGTTAATTTTACAGATCCATATGCGTGGGGTGTGATTCCAGCAGTAGATAACTGCAGAAGTGGGTATTAATATCAGATGCTAATGTGGCCTTTGCTCTTGTATCATGACTTCTCTAGGTTCTGTCTCTTCTGTTCTCTGGGATTTCCTCTCTGCTGAAAAAATAACATTAATTTATTTTTAGGCCTTTCCAAGAAAAAAAATGTCCTTCAGAGACAGATTTAAATTTAATGTTTTCTTGCGGGGGGTATTAAAAAAGGGTGTTCTTTGGGAGGATCAGTCTGTAGTGGATGTTTGGATGAGATCATACACCACGCTCATGTCTGTCAGGGGTGTGTTGGGCAGTGAGGATGAGGAACCTCACAGCTTCTCCTAGTCTGTAATGAGCTGAGCCATGGTGGTAGTTCTGTCTGGAATAATTTGCAATTATGATCTACATGATCTAACAAGGTCTCGGATGTTTCTAATGGGAAGCTGAAGGGGCGAGTTACTATGAACACTTTCTGAAGAATGAAAGTGAAATACTATGGAAAATACAGGGGCTTATAAAATACACCTAAGGAAGTCTGAGTGCATAATGTAACTCTTCAGGGTGTGATGAGTGTTTGCACCCAGTCTCTGTGCATGTGAACAAAGTTCTGCCCATTTTCAGAATCGTGAAAACCAATTTCATAAATCATGACTTTTGATTAATACATTTCTACATTCTAATAGGTCAATAAAAATAGAGCCCAGACACTTGTTATTACTACTTCTGGGAGAGTCCTTGAAGGGAACTATTCATTTTCCCTGCCTAGGAAAACATTGTTACAGAATGTACCTCGTGCCAAAAAACAGGGGGCCCCCTAAAAAACAGAAAAGTGACCTTAACAGACTTCAGAGAGCTATCCTTTTTCCTCCTCTGTGATTCAGTGGTCTGTCCCAATTGAGTTTCTCTGTGAATCCGGATTTTTCAAACCCATTATTCTTCATTAACTTACCTTTAGTGTGGACAAAGAACTAAAGAATCCTGGGGCACTAATGAGTTTTCACATTATGTAAAAATGAAAGAGAACTACATAACTACATGTACTTTTATTTTGCGGGGTTTTTTAGTATCTTGACTGTGAGGTGAAGGTGTTTGTTTCTATTCCAGTAGTTCCCAGTGTTAGTGTTTTAACGGGTGCAAGATAGTGCACTGAATGCATTACAGTCTTAAATATAGTTTACATACATAGTTTATATTTGCTGGGAAGGATGGAGTAGAGAACTTGTAATACTTAGGTAGGGCACCAACTCTGAGAATGTTTGCAAGAAAATCAGTGGTCAGAATCAGAAACCAGAATAGTTTTGATATTTTTGAGGAAGTAGTATTGGGAGATGACAGTCAGGGAAGTGCAAAGCATTGCACTTTGAGAGGAGAATTTAAAAGCACCAATACTATTTTGGGAATAACTGACTCATTACCCCTGCTGTAGAAAAGGATCAAGGGAGAAGGAATTTAATATGGATCATTATTATCTTACTGAGATGTGTTAATAGATAGATCCTGTGAAGGACACGAAGGGGGAAGGCATGGTAATTATTTATGTGAGTGCTGCCAAGGCCTGTGATAGAGTGTTCTGTTTGGCTTTGAGTGCTGTGCTCTAGGTAAGCTGGAAAGAGGACAGGAGAGGCAGGAATGGTGGAAGTATTTTGGTAGGGGGTGAGAATCTTTGGCTGACCACAGCAGGGAAACTGGTTGCTGTCTGTTCACCCTGCAGAAGGGGCAGAATTCAGTCTAATTTGCAGGAGAATAGGTAATATGATGAAAATTTGAGTTTAAGGACAAGGAAGTTGCAGGTGGAAAGTCCTTCATCGGTAAGTTTTAAGAGCAAGCATGTTTTAGACACATGGGGGTGAGTTACAGATACCTTTACACATGAGGTGAGCTGGTGACGTGGGACCCTCCCTGTCCTACAGGGATTCTTTCTGTTCCTCCTTCAGACAGAAAGGACTGGTTTTCTCCAGCTGTCATGTTTTGTATTTACGTGATCATTATATCTTTATGAGAAGGTTAGTGGGACTGCTTCCCCATCAGTGTGGGTTCACTGGGCAGGATGTGCTGTTCCCTGGAGTCAGGTATCTTCACCAGGATCTCTGGCAGAGCCCTTTGTGCTGAGTGATCTGTGTGTCTGACCATGCTCTCACTGTTCTCACTGCCCTTATTGCTGTGTCCAGGTCCATTCCCAATTCTGCCATGGTCTGGAAAACCTCCCTGAGCATAGCTTGGGGTTTCTGCTTGATGTCTCTCTCGGCCAGAGCCTGTCCATGCACTTGCTGGCAGGCTGCAGGTAGGCCTAGGGGGCTTTTCTGGCCTAAACAAATCTGTGATTCTGTGGTCTCACAGGCATGGCACAAGAGAAGCAGCAGGTGTCCTCTTCCCAACTGGAAGTGGTGTGTGTATTGACTGCTGCTGTCTCGGCATTCTCCAGACAGGGACAGATGAGGAGTCACAGTGATATGATGTAGTCCTTAATGTCAGTAACACTCTCCTCTCAGTAGCTTCTCATGTTTATTGCAAAGCCACAGTTCTGCTCAGCACCTAGCTGCAGCTTTGTAATCCAGAAGTTGTTTACACATTCAATTTTGTTTTAAAAATATTTTAGTGAGAGGGTACTGCTTGATTTCTTGAATTGTAACTGATAAATAGCTTTTCATTTTCATGTTATGCATCCTTTAATCAAAAGACTTGATGGAGTCTTACCTATGGATGAGCTGTAATCTTGACGGCAGTCTCTGACAATTTTCTGACTATGATAGCTTAATCTGTTCAGTTCTTGTGAGTAAATATTAAGGTAACATAAGAGTGAATACAGTAAGTGCTGTGTTGAATGCTTTGCTGATGCAACAAATGGTTTTTTTTCTTTTATCCTGAATCATTTTATTTTTTTCCTTTTTTTGTCATAGTGCCTTTGACTTGGTAAACATTCATCTTTTCCATGATGCTTCCAATTTAATTGCTTGGGAAACAAGCCCATCGGTTTACTCAGGAATACGGCATAAGGCTCTTGGCTATGTACTTGATAGGTATGTATTAGCCTTTCCTGGCCTCTTTCAATCTCTGTGTTCATAAGCAGCATATGAAAGATGTTTCAAATGGCACACAGAAATGCAGAGGGTTTTATTCTGTCACTGTTTTATTCTGGTTACTGCTCGCCAGAGTTTTCTGGACAGTGCTGATTACAGATGACTTTATGACACTTATTCTTCAAAGCCAAATTACCAAATTACTGATCTCGGGGAACCACGCTGAAGTCACCAGAATTGCAGAGTAGAAACCATATTTATTTTCTTAATGTGTTAGGTAGATTAGCTTGTTTTTAGACTATGTGGACTCTAATAAAGCTGCCATTCAAGTGCGTCTTCTGTTACAGAATAACAGAATAATTCCAGTTGGAAGTGGCCTGTGGAAGTCCCTTATTTATCCCCCTGGTCTGAGCAGGGCTGGTTTCAACAGCTTGTCCAGCTGAGCTTTGAGCAGCTCCAACATGGTGGTTTGTAGCTCCTCTGGGCCACCCATTGCTATGTTTGACTATCCTCACTGTGAAACTTTCTGTCCCTATTACGCAGCCAGAGTTTTCTTCAAAGTGGGTTTGTGTCCATCGCCCAGATCTTTTGGCATGCATTGCTGACCAAAGTCTAGTTTTTCCTTTCTCTAACTACCAAATAGGTAAAGCCAGCAACAGAGTCCTCTTGTAGACAATTTTTCTGCAACCTGAACAAACCCAGGTCTTTCAGCCTCTCCGTGTGGGCCCCTCCACACGGAGCTGGTGGTGCTGTAATCTCCACTCCAGCTGGGTGCAGCAGGCAATTCATTTTGGCAGCAGCACAGCATTTGTGTATAGTCACCACTGGTATTAACAGCCATGTGGGTTCTAATGGTATTACAGAGCTGGTTCATCTGTTGAGTGGTACAATACAGAGGAGTCCCAAAAATACCCAGAAATTTACAGCTGCCCTAATTATGAAGTCAGGAGAAAGATAGCTTTCTCTTGAGTAAGAAAAGAATGTTTCTGCATGGGCATTGGTGTGTTGGCAGAGTGAACAGGTATTTCTCTTAGGAGGTGCCAGTCGGCTTCATGTTTGCCTGAGAAACAGAACTTCAATGTGTCTCTTCAGAACAGCCATTGCACACGCTGCAATCCATGGCATAATGGGGCGCTTAACACAAACTGCTGAGCCTGGAAGGAATATAGAACCAGAGCACTTTATGTGCTGTTTTCCTGCTCTGAGCCCTGCTGTCCAGCAGCCCATGGCCGTGTGCCAGGGTGCTGTGTTCAGAAGACTCTTTAACAAGACCCCCGATGACCATGGGACCACTGCTGCTGTTCCCTGGAGCGAGGGCTGGGCGAGGGGCACCTGGCCGGCATCACCTCTGTCCTTCCCCAGAGCGAGGAATGGGGTCCCAGCCCAACCAGGGGTGGTGAGTCCCATCCTGCTGCCCCACACAGCCTTTTGGCTGAGGCCACATCACTGGCAAGCGCCAATCCCTTGCTGGCTGAGGAGAGGGGAGCACGTGCCTGGCTTCATGGGGAACCACTGCCCACAACGGTCTGCTGCGCCTCTGCTGCCTGGCATCTGCTCGCAGCCTCCCTGTGCATGGCAGAGGCGTAAGGGATCCCCATCCACAAGCAGCTGTCAGCTCTTCTGGCTCTCTCTGGCAGCAGCCTGGAAGTTACACACACTCCTGAACAAAGCAGTTCATGCGTTGGAAAATACCTCATTGCCATTTTTCCCTATGTAGCTTTTCACTGGAAAAGGTTCTGAACTGTTTTAGTGGAGTGTAAATGCCTTTCCATTCATGTTCTCTCTCAAGTTGCCTTCCTCTCTGTGGGTTTTCTGTCCTGTAAGAGCAGGTAGGTGGGATAGTAGAGACTGCCTTTCCCCCAGCAGGGGGCTGAGCGGGAATTTCTCCAAACAGGAATTTACCATCACCTTTGGGATGATCCAAGGGTGAACAGGAAAAAGCCAGTATGCCTTTCTCCTGTATCACTTGCAAAACCTGCTCAAACCATTCAAAAATGCTGGAGGCACCTGGAAGGTTTGCATAGGTAGCATATATACAAATATATAAAAGATCCCTGATTTACAGAACAGGGACACAGGAAGATCAGGATCTGCTCTCAGCACAGTCTGAGTGCATATTCTTGAGTTCTGTTGTTTAGAGCAGTATGGGATTTTTATTTCATTTTTTTTGGCTTCATTGGTCTCCTCTCCTTTTTTAATGCTTTGCATGAGGAAAACCTGTGCAAACCTTTTGCATTATTTATTGCACACTTGTTTGCAGCATACAGTGTGCTTCATTAGCTAATTTTGACTTTGGACCTCCCACGATGCCCTGGCGAGGGTTAGGTAATAACACTGTAGTATTAGTGTCAGCTGTGGGTCAGGGATGTCACGATGGTATATCATTAAAATGTGACACTGCCAAAAACTGCCCCAACTCCCCTGTCCTTAGAAAAGGAGCCCTTCGATTTTGGGTTGCACAGTGCCACAGCAAGCTCGCTGTGGATGAATTGTTCATTTTGAGGGAGCAGCCAGCCGCAGATCCGGACCTCCACAGTGCAGTGATGGGCTGGCGGGCACAAAGGGGGAGTTCTGTAGCGCAGTGAATAATGGGAAGCCCCTTTCATCGGCAGGACTAACCTTTTGGCAGCCACCAGCACACTCTATTCTGATCTGCTGATTGGGGAGGACAATACACTGAAGCTTACTTTGAATGAATGCTGCCACCAACAGTGTCCCCATTCAGGGGCTTTGGGAACCATCTTTGGCCATTGTCCCCCAGCACTCCCCTCAGACAGCAGGAAAAGGGAAAGTGAGAGAAGCTATAGGGGGAAAAGTACTTCTTTTCTTGGCTTTAATCTCTCTTTAAAGCTTCATAGATACACATTTCCAGCTGAGCTACTGGAACTATGCAGTGTCAGATAAATACAGAAGAGAGAGGTTTCAAGCTGAGCTTTCAAATCCCCTTATCTGCATGAACTAATAATGCAGATTTAGTGCTGTTAAAAACAGAGACTGATAAGTCTTTTCCTTTAAAGCCTTTAAACTGCTAAAGAGCATTTAACAGCAATGCGGTTCAAACCCAATGAACAATGCTGAGAAGGAAAACAGTTTAATGAGCTAAACCTTCACTGAATGAAACAGAAACACCTTCTCACAGTTGATTTAGGTCACTGTGGGAGTCAGTGAAAGCTCAGTTGTGTTCACGCTGCATCTTCATAAACATGAGTTATGTACAGCCTTTCATCTGGGCAACAGCTACCACAGCAGTTTGGGATGCAAACCAGAAGAGGGTTTGCAAATAAAGCTCAGATGGATGAATTTAACTGTTCAGATTGACAGGGAACTTGATATCTCCAAAATTATTTTAGCCACAAAGTTTTAAAGCTTAACAAAAAAGCTGTGCAACATCACAGCAGTGCTGAGCGGGGGGAGGTTGGGGGAAAACCAAGGAAAGAGCATTGGGCAAATGATACAAAGTTGTGCTAAAATTCTTCTCCTGGGGAATTCTGTTAGTAATCCTAATAGTGTGTTTGGGGAGTAGAAAGGTTTGTTCTTTTAGCTTTAATGAAGGTTGAGCTTTAATAAAGTTACATCTGAAGTGATTCAGCTTTAATAGCATTAAAACTAATTAAATAGAAAGAAGACCACTTTTAAAGGCAGCTCACTGGTATGTGCTGAGCCAGATTGCATTTAATATTTGCTATTTAGCAAGGGAGAAGATGTGGTGTCAGATTGTTGCTTTATGGACCAAGAGGATTGGAATCACACTTGTTAAACAAATATTTGCTTGTATCTTTACAAATACACACACAGCATATATGTAGAAAATTGAGGTGTGTAATGAGTCTCTGTCAGCACCAATGTAAACCCAAACCGAGCCCTCAGAAGTCAGTTACGTTGTTCCAGGTAGACACAGTACAGTAAAACTGAATTTGCTTTAAAATGAGATAAGAACATCTGCTTTATATTTTGTGGGGAAAAAGAATTCTTCAAGGCCCATTTTGGATAATTTCCATGTACAGTTAGCCCTATTGGCATAATGCTTGTTTTTTTGTATTTTCTGAAGTTGGAGGGTGTAATCTATAGGTGAGAGTGAGACAAAAAATAGTTTACATTTTGGTTTAATCTTTCATGCATCTATTGTAACTAATGCTTGTGCATATGTCATATTAATTAACCATATTGGCATATTAGTCATGTCCTATAGCCACTTGATGGGGAGGAGTGTATGAATGCAATAGCCAGGCTGGGGAATGAGGAAAAAGCTGCAGGATGGGGCCCTTCAAAAGAAGGAGAGTTTGGGAAGGACAGGACGTGAGGTGTTAGCCTGATCCCTGGCTCTTGGCGTGCCAGCCATCTAAACTTCCTGAAATTACCTCAAGCATTGAGATCCATAAAATGAATGTGGTTTTTTTTTAAGGAAAGTGACAGTGCTCTTCTGTTTTCCTATTGAAATGTTCCCTGGCCTAGTTCAACAGAAACATTTTTACATTACAACTGTGAAATCTTGGCATAAAGCTCCCCTTTGTGCCCTTCATTATTTTCTCACAAATATAGTCCATTGTCACATAGCTGAAGTTAATTTGATCAACATTGGGACATTTAACTTTTATGTCCAGTCAAAGGAGCTGTTTCATGCTCATTTTGAGTGTTCAAAAGAAATGATTGCCAGAAAAATAATGTTACTATTAACAATTCAGAGCAATTAGTTTCCCAGGGAGAGGCAATGTGATGCACCGGCTCCACACAACTATTCTTTGTCATTTTATGGATGCTCATCAGTCAACTGTCACCTCTTCTCAAAGACCCCTCCAATCTAAATGTTTCTCTTTGGGCTTTTCCCAGAACTAGCAGCTGAATGAGCAAAAGAAAAGCCACTTAGTTTCTAGGCAAAGGAAAACTTTGCTCTAAAGATCTGGGTCATTTGGGAAGATCCTCAAAGCAGCTCGCTTTAGGCGGGCTTGGGATTTTTTTGTTTTGGTTTGGTTTGGTTTTTTCTTTATTTGTTTTTTGCCACAGTGATTTTAACATGAACCTTCAAATGAGTAGTGAAATTTCTGTGTATTTAGATAGAAAGCACTCCCAGGGCAAATAAACCTTCCAGCCAAATGTCTTCTAACAAAGGTTTAAACCCCTGGATCACATTCAAATCAACAGCTTTTCATTAAACACCCGAGGCTCAGGTCATTAATATTCAGTCATTCTCCCCCTTAAAGGAAGGTTAAGTGCTCTCAAAATTAGTGTGTTTGGATAATATGCTCTTTAAAGAGTAAATCCAGCAAAATTGTCTTGTTACTTTCAGCCTGTCAAATAAAGCCAAAGTCACTTTTCCTTGCTCCTTGTTTTTCTGCTGGCTTGAGCTTTGGCATCTTTGATGCAGTTGTCAAAAATTGAACTCGTGTGTCCTTCCTGTTGGCACAGACACATTGTGAATTTTATTTAGGTTACATTTTTAGCAAGAAAGTATTTTTGTGCTGGTATGCATTGTAAGAGAAAGCATACAGTAGTATAATTCTAAGGACACAATAAATGTAGTTCCGTATCAGGTGAATGATAATTTTTGGTCATCCTAGTCAGTAATTTTGCCCTTACTCTGTTATTTTCAGCATTTGGAGCTCTTTTTTTTTCTTCTTTTCCTTTTGACATTAAAACCCAAACAGGTTGTAATAAATTTTCCGTATTCATTATTCAAATGGTAAATATCTGGTTTTTCCTCCTATGATAAATCTGTGTGGACAGTAGCAAGTTTGGAAACAAAGATCTGAAATCCAAAATCCAGAACTTTTGATACTTGCAGGTATCACAGAGAAAGGTGTCACTTAAAGAAAAAATAGAGTAGATGCACTAAGCCGGTTTTTGCTGTATCTGGCCAGTGGGAATAGAATTGTGGCTGTTTCAGAAGAAATGCTGCAGGTAAAGCCCTGAGGATTCCTGGGGGGGTTTTAGCCAATTCTTTGCCCACACAGTCCCTGTCTGGCAGTGTGGATGTGGATCATGACAGTCTTGTGGCACTCAGAGCCTCCACTTCATCTTCACTAAGGGCTTTACTCCTTTTTGCCTGTTTTCCATTAACAGGATCTCCTGGAGCTGCCCTGTTGGCCACTGTGTCTTTCTAGTAGGATGTAAGTTCTGTAAGCACAGGCAAGGTTGGGTTTGCTGCAACAGTCCCACTCCCAGGAGAGCATGCGTAGTTAAACATGTGATGCAAGAAAAGAGAATGCCTCTTAAAAAAGAAATTACTGCAAATAACTTGTTGCCTGCTTGATTTTGCTCAGAAAGTGGCTTTACATGAGAATGTGCAGAGTGCATCACGTTCTCATTGAGTTATATTTCTCTCTTTACTGTAATTTATTCCTTAGAGAGCCTGGAGCTGGATGAAGATAACTCATTAGTGTCCAGCTAAAGGTGACACTGACATCAGCATCCATTGTGGTCTGTGTCTTTTCAAATCTCCTATCCTATAGCCATATCTTCTAGGATGGCTATGATTCAATTAAGAAGAATCTATATGGGCTGTTGATCCAATTCTTATTCATTTGCAGAGAAATGAAAATAAATTGCTATTGTGATTTTATTTACAATGCTGGCTGTGAGCTGATAGTTATAAAATGGAGAATGGTTTAAAGAGCCCCATTCTGCTCCCAGTGGAGCCTACAGGCACCAGGCCAGTAACCACCTTGGAGATTTTGACTCCCATAAGATGGGAGCACTGTGGAAGGAGGTTGTGGGCTCTGCATCCTGTGTTCCATGTCCTGGAAAGACAGATCATCCCTGACAGGGAAATACTCAGATGTGAGGGACGGTGCTTCCAGCCACTGGTCTGCCTGTGCAAGAGCTGGAGCGGTTGTAGCTGGCGGGGCAGACATTGTTCATGGCTGGATAGGTCAGTCCATGTGGCTGCCTCACCTGTTGTGGAGCTTCTTTATCTTCATTCCGTTAGTGTTGGGTTTCAGATGCAACCAAGATGAGTCCGTTTCTCACTCCAACAAGGAAATGGGTCCTGCTGCTTTTATATCCACTAGAATTTTCATTGTTCAAACCTAATGTTGACAGCTCTTAACTTTTTTGATCACCGTGCTCTTTGGAATTCTCGTTAGCACTTCAAACGTGTCTGTCCTCACCCCTCGTTTGTTCTCTCTCTTAGCTCAGTGCTCCACTATAGTGTGATTTTCAAAGGGATAATGTAGAATTGGTTGCTCTTGAGCTTTTCTCAGCATCAAGCATTGTTTAGTCCTTTTGTTAGTGAATTCTCTCTGGGTCTGAGCCATTTGCATTGCCCTTTTCTAGAAACATTTGGGTTTATTTTTAATTCACAGTCCTCTTGAGCCCAGCTGTTACCCAGGCCCGGATGGTGGGAGTCTGCAGGTCTCCATCACTGGCAGCTCTCTGGATGACATGGCTTGTGTCCTGTCACCATCTGCTGCCCATGCAGCCATCACAGGAGATGGAGCTGGAAAAGATGCTTGTTGTAGGTCTGGGAAGACCCAAATCTGGCAAAATTCCTCAACCATCGCACTGCCCTTTCTATCAATGAGCTGTTTAGGACAAAGTGTCTTCAGTCTGAGTTTCTCTAGATGCATAACAAAAATACTTACCTCAACCTTAACAATTAATGGATCAGTATCCTGTTGCCATATATCCTGGTTATTTCTGTCTCACTATTTGCACTTTTGACACTAAGTGACCACAGGATTTTGGCTTAGGTCCCCACATCTGAGCCCCACAGAACAAAAAGCAGGAGTTGGGATGTCTTTGGCCTCATGCAGAGAAAGGTAGGGCAGTTACCTGCTGTCTGCTGAGCTCCAAGTGTCACCAACACTGAAGAGCTCAGAAATTATGTGGAAGGATGTTAATATTCCATGATAAAGCAAAGATTCAAAAAGACATATGGTTTCTCTGGTTTCTTCTTGTAGTCTTCTCTTGTATCAGCTGAAGAGCATGAAAATTTCTTTGTATGCTAACACCGGAGCTGTAGTGCTGTGTTGTCCTGTAGCAGAATTGACAAGTCCTTACATCATTATCCAGGGCTGCTATTTCATTAGGCGAATGTCAGTGTCAGGTAAGATCATGGGTTTGTCAATATAATGAAAATACCAGTCAAGTGAGGAAAAAGTCACAATTTTCCAGCTCTAAAAATTGATTTTTATTGCTCTTCTTGTAATCCTTTCTTTGGATTAAGTATTTATTATTGATGTGGTCTTTCTTTTAATCTTAATAGCTGCTGACATTGTAATTAATTTAAAAATACAACATTTTTGCCCAAATGGCACTATATTGAAATTAAAAGTGAACATCACATATTAGTTAAACAGCCCTGGCAAATGTCTTGAGTGCTAAGATGATTGCCTAAGCTTCTTGACAATTCCCTTCATCTTGCTGTATGGTGCTTGACCTTTTGAGATATTTTGGTGTTATTAATAGGTTTTAGCTATTATATCAGAAAGAACAAGGCACAGAAATATCATAAACTTTATCTTTTTAATGACGGCACTACACCACCTTGGGCATGCCAATGAAGGCACTTCCATTATGGCTTTTGAGGCACACTTAAACTATCAGTCACCAGGTAATGTGTACTCAGAATTGATAAGGATTTTTCTGGAATTTGAAAATTTGATATTTGAAATTGCAAAAGGGTGCGAGCTGCAGAAGGGAGGTGATACACAGGAGAGGACAGGGTTCTGTTTCAAAGCTGTCTCTGAAACCTCTGCTGGAGGGAACCAGTTCTCAAGGTGGAGGTGTTTGAGCTGATCTCTGAGTAAAACTTAAAAAAGAAAAAGCAGTGCAGATAGGAACAGCAGAAATCCAACCGGCCACACAGCAATCCTGTGTCTGCGTTGGCGTAAGCCAAAACCTAGTATTTACATTCTCTTGATCTTCAGTTCCCTGATGTGGCTGTAGCGGGAGACAGGTTTCAATGTTGTCGTTCCTTAACTTTCCACCAGAAGTCACTGCAGGAGCTGTTACTACCTCTGGCATTATAGATCCGTGGAAAAGGTGTGTATAACCTTGTTATCCATAGGTCACCTGCCACCTCCCAACCAGCTCTTGGCTTCTGCCAACAGGATGGCCAAGTCACTTTTCCAAACATTCCCCATTGGGGTGGGATCCTGACTGGACAAGAAAGGTGAGTTGATCATGCCTTTGGTGCAGTGACTCCTGCCATGGACAAGGTCCGGGCTCCTGTACCGCGCGCAGCGAGTGCCCCACGTGTTCCCTGAACGCTTCGCCCAATGTGAGAGAGGGTTTTCACAGCCCCTGTGGGGGCAGAGCCCAGCGCTGCTTTTGCTGTCTCAACTCCAAACAGAAGCTGTGGTTCCAAGCTTTGCACAGGTCAGCAGTAAACAAGGTGAGCAGTTTGTTATGAGAAATGATGATCGTACCAGGAATAAACTGATCCTCTCGTCTTGGTGTGTCAGCTGTGATCCTCATATTCCTTCACTTCAGAGAGGACATTTTATACAGGCAGTCACGTGTTAAGGTCCCTTGATTCTATGTCCTTTGTAAAAGCTTTTGTGTCTGTAACTCCCATGTGCAGATAATGCACAAAAATAAATAGATTGTGGAGAGATAGTATCTTACCCCAGTAGTTGTACAAGAAAGATGGAAGGGCTCATATTAGCTGGTATTTATCAGCTAATTATAAAAATTTGCTCACTGAATAAAATATGGCTTGACCTTTAGATTGTTTCTTCCCAAGAAATGTGACAGTGTCCCTCCTTCTCCCCCATTCAGCCTGCTTGGCAGAGCTGCACGGTTTTTGTTTTGTTTTGTTATGTTATTGTTGTGTTTAAAAAAAACCAAAACCCTCAAACCCTTCTTTTGAGTGCTGTCAAGTTAGGATGAATTGGCCAGGGAGGCATGTTTATAGACTGTGTGAAGAACTTTGTCTTTGTGTGGGAATGCTGGTGACACTGGTATGGCTTGCCTGAATGAACTGCGATGACGCGGCTAATAAGGTGTCCTGCTGAGCGTCGCTGCAGCCTTTCTCAGACCTCCCACCTAATGCCATTCAGCTCCAGCTCAGTGTAGCTAATTTTTCCCATTCCCTCAATTCTTTAGGCCTCCTTACAAACAGAAAAGTCAACTTTCACACCGAGGAGAAGATAAGTGCTTTAGGAAATAATCGTGTAAACAGAATGTTACCTTCTGACCTGATGCTGATACCTTGGTCTGGGACAAAACCCAGCTGGCTATTGCATTCGACATGGCTATTAAAGGAATAATGCTGCTGATCCTCCTTACAAAGTGCCCTGAGAAATGGTTTAGCCAAATCACAGTGCCTCTTGTCACACTGAATCATGTTCAGCTGCTCTCTTCCATGACCAAATTGTTGATATTTAACTGCTTTCTTGTCTTCTCCATTCTGTGGAGGGGGGACAGTATAGGAGGGGGGAAAGTGTGAAAGCAAGGGGAAGTTGGTCCTATAATTTTCTGGCTGAATTTCGGTGCTTTGAAGTGTGTATACAGTGCCCATACAGCATTTATAGAAGAGGGGCATTTCATCAATTAACTTTACTTGTAGCTACTATAATGAGTACTTTGAAATAAATTGCAAAAGGATTTCAGTGGTTCCAATAACACAGAATTGTTCACTTTAGGACTGCACTGAACGCTGTTGCGTGTAGCAACTGAAATTAATAAGTAGGCCCAGATTTCCAGTAGGATTGAGAAGAGGAACCTCTGCCTCTTCCTTCTTTTAGTCTTGGTAGGGATCTGACATTTCCTAAGTGACTTTGGGAAAACTTCGCCTTCACAGTCCAGGTAGCTGACACTGCCACCCAAGCTGAGAGGTCTGTCCTTAGGGCAGAGGAATTTGGGGTGCCCAGGCTCCCAGAGCAGACCCTGAGCACAGGCTTCTGCCGTGGCATTTGTGTGACCTCTCCTTCAATCGCCTGTGCTCGGTCCGGCCCCGCTGCCGTCCCAGCCAGGCTGGTCAGCCCAAGCTGAAGCTGCACAGCTCAGGGAGGTCAGAGGTTCCTCATAATTCACCTGATGCTCCCAGAATAACAGATGGTTGTGTCACAAGACAGCGTGTCAGGGTCTGCCATGCCAAAAGCTCTGCTGAGGGAACGAGGTTTGCTTGAAGCCTGACTGAGACAGCAGAGCAAGGATGTCTCCATTGCAGCACAGGAGCTTCTTTCTGGGCCTGTAAAGCTCTTGCTGATTCCCAGAGTGAGCCAAATTGCAGCTGTTAGACCAAAATAAGAATTATATGTATTTATTTTGCAGCAAAGAAATTGCAGCAGTAATTTAGTGTTAATTTGCAGTGACAGTCAAGTTTACTCCTTAAAAAAGGTACAAATCATGGATTTAAAACATTTGTCAAAACATTTCAGCATAGAGCTAACTTGGACTGTAAACTGTACTTGAAAGTAACAATTGCCTGAATGTTTCCTTCTTTTACTGCCCTGTCATGGCTAAAAACCTGTTCGGCTCTTTCATTCAACTTGTCTGCCACTTCTCAAAATACAGCAAGATGTGAAGACAAACACTAATCCATCCAGTGCAGAAGACTTTCAGTGTAGTGTCATCAATTAAAAATGTAGAATTAGTTTTAAACTATTATTAAAATATATTAAAATAATTAAGGTAATGTGTTCCAGGTGTGAAGAGTCTGTTATCAAGGACTCCTTGTGCAATTACATATTCTGTGTTTTTGGAACTGGTAGAGGAGAAATCATCTGTGGTGTTTATAGTTGTGTGCTCTAAAGTTTACCAGGGACATCAGTAAGCCCAGGTGGGAGCATGCTTTTTTCCTAGTGCAGCTGATTTGCCAATTTGTTATATTGATTTCCAAAAACGTGCAGAAGATCTTTCTTTGGTATGTTTTAAATGTGAGCAAACTCTTTTCCCATAAGCGATTCCTTCTGGAGCAAGAGCAAAGGATGAGAAGGGTGAATGTGTTCTTCCACCCTTTTCAAAATGAAGACCTCTTTCTGGAAAGGAAAGGCTGGCTGTCATCTGTTGGAAGAGTTTTCTGTTTCATTTACATTGAAGTTTTGGATCCACTCTGAACCCCTGTCCCCTCCTGATGGCCCTGCCACAGGTCACAACAAGCAGCATGGCCAGCGAAGGCATTGATGATTTGTTGTGTGTGCTGGCATGTGGAAATGTGGAAGGGAAATACCTGTGCCTTGTGTACAGTCATGAAATTTTTAACTGAGTCACCTGTTTTGTCATAAGCTATCTAAAATTGTACAGGAATAGAGCCTTCAAGTCTGCTGAAACCCCTTGGGATGAGCTGGTAAAAGGTGTTAAAGGAAATCGCACTGGGTCCTCCCACTAAAACCATAGGATTTATGCTGGTGACATGGGTTGGCTGCATTCTTTTTATATGGCTCAGATTTATCACTTCATTGAGTGATTCATGGCAGCATTTTTAAAGGAGTATTTGATTCGTGGTTAAAGGAAGGATATTTTTTAGAAACAAAAAGCAAAGGAGAATGACATAGATTTGGAAGCCTTCCTAGTTTTTCTGCAAGCACTCATTCATTTTTCAAAAAAATTGTCTTCTGAATTCTCAGTTGCCTCTACACATGTTGAACTGTACATATTTGTGGTTTAGAACATGGAAACACAAGAAATGGAGGACTTTTGTTTAGCTCTCACCCCAGTCCTAACACTTTTCCCTGTGTCCCTGGCCAGACTGGCTGTGTTTGCAGCGCCCCATTTCTGTCCCAGTCCCCTCAGTGACAGGCAGCTTTTCTGCATGTTCCCAGGGGAGGGGATATTGCTGTACTCTTCTTTATTGCCATCTCCTTTGCGGACTTGTGGTCTGACTCTGAAAGCACAGTCGGGAAAACTAGTTCTCGTGCCATTGATTCAGGGCAGTTTTAGGCACCAGAAAGTGTTTCAGCACAGAGCTATCAGAGTTCCAAACTGCAGAAAGAGGTCTAAGATTTGGGATCTCTTGAACTAATAGTAAGTTCCACTTACTAATAGTAAATAATGGCAAGGACAGTAGCTTACATACATGTATTAAGTTGAGTCACTTAACAGAAATTTCATTGTTAAGTACCCCACATCACTTAGTAAGTACATAAATGTGTGCGTCCTTTGCTGTGCCACTGTTGGGAATTTTCCTGTACACCTGAATTAATTTCACCACCTGTGAAAAGAGATGTGTCAGAAGCCACTTGGAGCATCATTCTGAAGAAGTAACATTTGGATTCTTACTTTAGTCTGTCATGAGACACTCTTTCTAAAATGTCCAACAAGACAAGCTACAGGGGGAGAAACTGGACAAAATTATAAATTGTAGAGCTGGCATTGATTTGTATGCAAATCATGTTTAAATCAGGTAATGTGCAGGACTATGAAATGACTGAGTTTTAATTAATTGATCAGAAGCAGACTAATCAGCTGGTTTGTTCATCAGTTTGGAGACATTTTTACAGACTATTTTTGGAATAGTCTGTTTATTTGGAAAATCTGTCTTTGCATAATAGAATCACAGGCATGGTTCTCATAGTCGCAGTTTGTTTCAAGAGGCCTTCAGTGGACCTTGATGTCATTCCTGCAATATGTCATTCCTGTGTCAGCAGTAAATGGCAACGAGCAGAGCCAAAGCTGATACATGAATCGGGACAGTTGGCAAAGCAAAATCAGTTGTTCTGATGTGCAAGTTGTGGATCCGAATTTGCAATGATGGTGTTAGCAAATGTGGCAATGTAAATGGTTTAACTTTTAAGTTCTCATTTTCCTTCAATTTTCCACGAGGGCACTAATCAAATTAATGTTTTGTGCAGGTCAGGAGTGACAGGTTTTTCTCAGGGCTCACCGGGAGCTGACAGTGGGCAGTATTTATTAACAGTGCCAGCAGTAATCTGTCAGCTAAATGGAGGATTGGAGATATTCATAGTGGAAATGGATAAGTCTTTGCAAGACATTTTCTTCAAATGATCAGTGTCTTAGGCCCAATGCACATAATTTCTTCCATAGAATAATATTCCTTACGTAATAGATTACTGTTGACGAAAACTGTGAGATGTTTTCAGAGGAGGAGCAGTATCTCATTACAGATCTAGTATTACATCTTTCCTTACAGCTTTGAGAATAAATGGATGTAATGCATTAGAACTTGTAAAGCCATCTGAAACAAGTGCCTCCTCATGGAGCAGCAGTGGCTCCTGATTGCTGGATAATGCTTTACCTGTCTGTGTGGGCCCTGCCCCAGGTTCACCTGGAGTTTCTGACAGTGTAATGCTTACATGTTTATGTATTCCCAGAATGTTCACAGCGTATTGCCTGTGTTTGTTCCTTAGTTCTCACATCTTGCACACCCAGGGGGGTTCTGTGCATTTAGTGTGCATAAATACTTCGTGGCTGTGGCACTCAAGTTTTGGATGTTTCATACCTTCCTCAGCCACCAATAGATGAATTATATTGATTCCTGGTTTGAAAATAAGCATGACTTGGTGCATTTCTAAATGCCAAGATCTCTAGAAGCTGCAAAACTGCATATTGTTGAGAGTACCTCACAAATGTTATTAATAATAGATTGTCTAATAATATAATGACAGTTTTTAATAACACAGGATTTGAAAGATGGATAGTAATGCCATATCTCCCTGGGCAGGACGGAGCAAAGGCTTGAGGAAAAAGTCAATCTTCACTCCACGGCTGGAGCAATTACTTGTTAGGTGTTAGCTACAGCCTCATCAAAAATCTGCCATGAACAACACAGAGAGCTGTCTTGAGAGAACTGTAGCCAGTCTGGGAACCTCAGGGATGCTCAGTCTGTCAGATGGGATGGTTGATGTCTAGCCCTACCATGTCACTTCTCATGTGGTTCTCAAAGTAGCCAAAAACACTGGTAACATTACTTATATATCAGTAAACTCAAACATATTCTGAACTCACCGCTAATTCAGCATTCCTAATTCTTACCTGCCCAGCCCAAAGCCATGTCCTTAAACTTGCCAAGGTGTGAAGGACCTCCATGATACCCTCAAGATTTCTGTGGTCCCCAAATGCCACTTCTGCAAGATTTGTATGAACTGCTGCAAATATGCTTTCCCCCAGCTTGCTCTGTCACCCAGGAAGAGGAAATCAGATGCACTCTTGTACAGGGGCTGGAGATAGAATTGCCTAAGCAAAGAAAATCAACTGAAAAATACGGTTAATATATTGGTCCAGTATAAACTGGTAGTTTTGATGGTTCCAGTAATTATTTCTGAGACTGTGCTTAAGGATAATGTGTGTGTTTGTACATTGTTGTATGTATGTAAAGCCGAATGACAGGTTTGTTGTTTTCATTTTTTTCCAGAATTATAGATCAGCGGTTTGAGAAAGTTTCATATTTTGTCTTTGGAGATTTCAACTTTAGACTGGATGCCAAAGCAGTAGTAGAGGTAGGACTTCTCTTTTTCTTCTGTTGTAGACTCTACCAGGTTTGATTCCTCAATTTTTTTCCCTGTAGAAAAGCTAAAAGTGACTTAACAAAGTAATGTTAATATTGACATCAGACTTAGCCAAGACTACTTTTAACAGGAACATCCAACAAGTAACTAACATTGCGTGATTGTGACTTTTGCCATCTCCTTATAGCTCACAGTGAATCAGAATAATTTCCTGCAAGCAGAGGAAGTACTGCATTACCTTCCTACTCTGAGGAAAAAACAAGAGGCATTTCCTAAATGTCTGTGATAGAACTCCACACTTTAAAAGTACAGGCAGTCATCAGTACAGACCTTTGTCCCAGTAGCATCTTGATGTGGAAGGGTGACTGGGAGATTTGTATAAAGCCAAAAGAATGTACTAAACCTTTTTGATTATGAGTTAACTTTGACTTGAATGCTGAAGCTCCAGGTAACATGGTTTCGGAAATAATACCCAGGTTGAAAACCAGTTTAATCTTACGGTTTTCCCACTTTAATTCTCTGAGGTACTGCAATGTTTTTTTGGTATTCTTGAGGGTCAGCATGTATCTTTTGAGCCAAAAGTTTTAATTTTGTAAATGAAGCTGTGGGAAATGTCCTGTGTGCCAAAGGCTGGCTTTCCCCCATTCAGTGGTACAGTGCTCTTCTCCTTCCTTATGTGATGAGTACTCCATCTGTTGAAAAACAGGAGTTTGATGTTACAACATTGCATATGAAACCAATAACTTCTTGGAATCCTTTCTATAGTGCATTTAGCCAACAAGCTTAAAGCATAGTTGAAATGAAAGTCAAGTCACTAATTCAGAATATGCAGCTTCATACTGCATGTGTTAAGGGTTAAGAGGTGCTCTGCTATCCTGTGGCTGCCTTGGTTATCATCAATGTTCAGAGATCACTTGATTTTGAACTATTATGCCTTTTTTCTTCACTAGTGATGTGATAGTGTTATTGATAATGTTCCTGTCTGAGAACACCCGTCAGTCACACTGCAGCAGTTATCTCCTGCACTCAGTACTGATGAAGGGTGCTCCAAGTTTTTCCTGACTTACACACTGCCAGCAGTCTGCAGGACTGAAACTGCAGAGGGTGTTTGCTTCAATACCAATAGATTAAGATTTCTACATTTCTATCTGTGAGTTTCAAAATGATCCCCATCAAACAAAATACTGTCACTAACCCCAAGTGATGGAAACTGAGTGAGCTGCAGAACAAGTAGGGTGAACACAGTGGGTTCTGAGCCTGACACAGTACTCAGCATCCTGGGAGTGCTTCCCCCCTGCCAGTTAATGTTGCTGCATGCGAGCACAAAAGGTGTAATTGGAGGATGAATCAAATTCATTTTCTCATTCTTCCTACCTAAGGTACAAGCCTGTGTGAGTGTACAAAGCACTAGAATAATACAGATTTTCTACTGCTTTTTTGGAGAAGTAGTATAGCCCAGTAATCAGAACTTCGCCCAGCCATTCTGCAATGTTAATTAGGCATAACTGAAGTTGATCCAGAAACTTCCACTTACACTTTATACATGGACAGCTAAAGTCATAGGAAGTTTGTTCTGTAGTGTTCTGTACTTGGTGCAGTTTATAAATCAGTATGTCAGCAGACCCCAAAGCTTTAAGAAACAGTTGTCTCGTGTGTCTCAGACTGCCTCTAGGCACCAGAACAGTCCTAAGGGAGTTAACAGTCAGCATACAGCACTGGCAGTAAGGTCTGGCTCCTAGGTGACAGACCAGTTCCTAAAGTATAATTTGGAAGGGCAGAGCTATAGGCCAGTTCTAAAGGGAATTGTACTAGGTAGGACTTGGTGGTCTGATTGTGTTTAAGATTCAGGCCGAAATCACAAAGTAGCTTGTAAAGGGTGTGACTCAAAGGTGCCATTTCTCTGGAGCTGGCTGAGTGCTGTGACCAAGGCCGTGCACAGGTGGCAGTGGCAGAACAGGAACAAGAGCAGCCAGAGGTGCTTCTGTCCCAAACGCTCAGTACCAGCCCCAGGGTGAGCCTGTGCTAAGCTGGGAAACTCCCATTCCAAAGGCTATCCCAGTCCCTTCTGGTATTTAAACGTGTGCCCATGTAAATGGGTATTAACCACTCTTTGGACTATTCAGCAGTGGAATTAATACTGGGAATTGTAAGGGTTAATCCATTGACCTGTCATCTTTGTGTATGTTACGAGATTTATCTCTGCTTTTCTTGCTGACCTTTTGAATTCCCTCTTGAGACCACAGTTGCTGAACGCTTGAACACTGAGATGCTACAAGCAATACTTGTGTTGTGTAAATGCAGACTGTGGTTACATCAAACACAGAGGATAAAGTGTGTTTCTAAAGAATTTCCCAATTAAGCCATTTAAAGGGAGAATCTGAGAGCTGTTCAGAATGTGGAGTCCAGACCCTGACATGCAGTGTCCTAAATCAGATGCAAAAAATGTTGTATTAATTCATAATTAATAGACTATAAATCATTAATATATAATTTATTGAACACTTACGGGAGCTTTAATTTAAAGTCACATTGATTTCCTTGCTAGGAAAATGTGCTTTCCTGTTGTTGGTGTAATCCAGGGGAAGGTTGTTACTGCCACATGGGCAGTGCCAGGAGGTGCTGTTGCTGAGACAGCACCAGTGAATCTCCCAAGTGTGTTTGCTGGTCAGTTCCTGATCTGCTTTGGCAGCATCACTGCGGCCAGATCCCGGCACATCCCGCCGGGCCTGTGCAGCCGAGCTGGGGGGGCCAGTCTCTCTCCTTAAGGAAGGTGAATGCCAGTGCTTTATCATTGTAAAACATCCAGGAAATCTTCCATTAGAGTCCAGCCTCTTGGAAGACACCACCCTGTTCAGCCAGCAAAAATAATCCTTGTAGTTACAAAATGTATTTAATAAGGCAGTAACTGCAGAAGAGAGATGTACATTTCCTCAGGTTTTGGTCACTTTAAGGTATGCTGTAAGACCTGAATTTTCTGTCTGACAGCCAGCTAAATTCATTTAATCCTATATTGGCAAAGGTGGCTGAGGATTTGCTGCTGCTTAAATTCAAAGTTTTGCCTACTGAATTTTGTTTTTAAATGCTAGACTTTTTTGGGTGTTACAGCATTCTGATAATTTGCCCACTGCTTCCAGATTATCTTCCGGCACCTCTATTCCCAGCATATATGGAAGTGTTTGCAACATATAAAAAATTACACAAACTTTTCTATTGGTCCAACTATGAATTCTAGTCTATATCTATAGCTTATCTGCCGTGTCTCTAGTACAAGTATTGTCACAGCCTTTCACAGAAGCATAGATTTGTGATGTTTCTTTGTGTAGGAGACAGCTTTCCTAGAAGTTTTCCAAAAGTTCTGCTCTCTCCTTTTAAAGCTAACACAGGTCACTGTAATCTTTGCACTTACCAGAAGTACTTTGTAAATTTATCGTTGCACGTGTGACAAAGGTGCTTGTTCTGTTTCTGGAAAATTATCTTCTAAAATTCAGTAGAAAGGAGATTTGATGAGGTGACTTTAAAGAAATGTGCAGCAGCAGTGAGATACACTGTAAGCTGAACTTGAAGAATATTCCAGAAATTAAATCATTATTATGAGTTAGTGTTTTGGTTCTTAAAAAGGTTATACATTACATGCTTGAAAGTTCTGAAATAAGACAACTTGGCTATCACCTGAATAAAACCAGGATACTAAAATCTCTGAACACGTTAAGAATAAGAAGGGAACAGGAGGTCGTGGGGATGAATGAGGGGGTTTATTACTAAGAACTGAGGAGGTCAGGTTACTTTTGTTTGAAGTGAGAAATTAGAGAAATGAAGTGACTCTGAGTGACCACATGGAAGAAGTTAATTCTCTCCCCTGTGGTGCCTGCTGCAGAGCTTATGGGGTTTCACGCTGTGACAGGTCCAAGGCCATTCTGATCTCCTCTTTTACCTCTTTTTTTCATGTAAACAACTTACTAGCATCTATTATTTTCTGTGAACTCCACAAACACTTGCTGGTGAAAGTGTGGAAGCAGAACTGGTCCCATAAATCTCTCTGTGGCTCCTCATTCACGTGGATCTGTGGAAGGGCAGTGAGAGGGTCGTGACCTCTGTCATTACGTGTGTGAGGCTTCCTACACACTGCATCCACGTGGCTGGCACTTTGGGGCTGGCACATGCAGGGGTGCCCTTTCCTCTTCTTTGTTAGAGAAGGTGCTAAAAACAGAGAGATTTCCCATTCCAGTTGGCCCAGGCACTGTGCTGGAACTTGGAGCTGCTTCCCTCCTGTTCCCTGCTCCAGCCCAGAGCATCTCAGCTCCCAGCTTTGGCTGTGCTTATCCAGAGAAGTGTTTCTCCTTCTGTCTCAGTGAGCCAGTTTACCACTCGTGCTCTATTAAAGTCACCTTTCAAGTGTTTTAGGTGGGTTTTGAACAAGGAAGAGTATTTTTTTCAGTCAGCTGGCCTTAGTAACAATCTGTATTAATCTTTGAGAATTATTTTATTTTAATATTTAAAGAAGTTATTCACTGAAACTCTAAACTATAAGTCTTCCTAGTCCACTATGTGCATGTTAAGAAAGTACAAACAGGCTTAAGAAACTGGGCTTATTTTGACTGTTTGGGAATAAAACCCTCTTTCTGTCTGAGACTGCTGATTCAGAAGTCTCTTAAAAAAGTACCTTGTACTTCCAAGAAAAAAAAAAAGGATAATTATGTGCTACTCAGTCCCAAGAAAGGCAGGTCAGTAACAAGTTCAGTTTGTCAGGCTTTAGGAGAAAGTCACATTAATCACAAAATCCATTTGCTCAAGGTAAACCATAGTCTTTCTTTGTATCCAGGAAAAAACAGATTTGGTTTTTTTTCCCTCACTAAAGAATATTTTGTTTGGGTTGGTGGTAGCTTGGTAAGCTGGAGAGGGGTTAAGTGTATTGTATATGAAAATTTATAAAGGTAGCAACAGAAGTGGTGTTTCAGGATTCCAGACATTTTGGCCTACAAAAAGCTTTCAAGCTCTACCTGCAGAAAAAGAAGTAATATCCTCATCTTAAAACTCAGAATTAACCTTGTCCACCCACCTTGTCTGCTCCATGGGTTACAGTGAACCAGAATATTTCCTTTCTAGAGTTCTGCCAAGCAGCCCTTTGATAAGCCATGACTGGAATTGCTGATTAAATGTTTTTTAGAAGGTAATAACTGCTTGTAAGAATTTACATGTCTGGATCCATCATTCATTTGCACTGTGCCCCTCTGCCACCTCTGACCATGTAATTTTATATTATCTGATAAAATAGGAACGACTTCATTCTGGCATGACATCTTAGCTCCCACTGTATTGCTGATGCTACAGTGAGTCACGTAATTTCCATTTGATGACACCTTCCTGGCACAACGTGGTCTTTCATTCTGAAAAAGCCAGCGGGGGGGGTATCGTATCCCTTTATCCAGCGTGCCTGTGGCAGCAGAATTTGGAGGAGCACTCCTGTCAATGCCGCAGTGTGTGTGCCTGCAAAATGCAGACCTCAAAAGCTGATGAACAGCTTTTCACGTCTGAATAATTGATTTAGATCTTACTCAAATCTGAAGAAATATTTTAAGTTGAATTTGTTTCATCCCATGCATTGGACACTAACAAGGATCTTTGCAAACTCCAGCCAACAATTGAGCCATTAGTAATTGTTATAAAAAAGATTAATAGTTAATTAGACAATTGTCACTGATTTGAAAAGCTGATTCAAGTGAGGTAGTCAGGTGATAGATGGATGTGGAGACTTAATTATCTCCTCCTCGGTACAGATGTGCTTCCCTGGACAGAAACAGGTCACCCGTCAGGATGAGGCTCTTGCTGTCCTCGTGCATACAGGAGACAGCACCAACCACCTGGCTGTCTTGTCAGGTACAAATATTTGTGTGTGTGAATATTTTTTTTAATCTAAGTAATATTTGCAGAAGATGCTTTGAATGCATCAGGAAAAGGCCGTGAAAGAATTGCACATTCTTCTTGTTACAAACACAGCTGTAACTTTTTATTTTTTTAATTCTTACTAATTTTGCTTTGAGAAACCAGTAAAGTTTCATTGCATTAAAAATACTGACATGGCATAAAAAGCAAGTGTATGTAGTTGTGGGCGTAGTCAGTTATGCCTCCCTCTCCCAAACCAAACCAGACACTGTTACCTTTCCTGGGCAGTGATAACGTGCAGGTGTCCACATATCCATTTGGAATATCAGGTACAACCATTTAATTCGTGGCCAGGTGGTAAGCTCCAGTAGGTCCTGCTCCATAGTGGCTGGTAGTTTAAAACTATAGCAGGGTTCCCTTCCTCGGGCAGTAAAGTGATACTAAGCCATTCTTGCAAAAGAAAAAACACTTTGCTTTATTTCTGAGATAAACCTGCACATCAGGGAATAAATCAATAGCTTACAAGCTTCAGATCATGTTTTCATTCCAATTAGGAAAGCATGTAAAATCCTAGATTGGTTTTATAATCTCAAACAGTTCATTGTAAATACCTTCCTCTCAAAAAGATTTTAACGTTCTTTACAAGCTCAAATGTTTCTAGGAAATGCTGGAAACAACATCCTTTGTAAAATGAAAGTGTAACAAAGATTTGTTAAATTAAAATGCATACAATTTCAGGTCTAATAAGGAGAGCTTTATTAATGAAGGTAAATGGCAGCAACACATCTGAGGCACCTGCTAAATGTTCATTATAAATTACTCTCACAGACACTGTGATGAGTTTTATATTGTCGCCAGACTTATAAAAGCATGCAGATTGCTTCCTCAAGGGACTGGATATATTTACTTAACAGTGTAGTTAACCGCAATTATTTATTTTCCAGTGATTGCAAATGGCCTCTGCATTAAGGATACATGTGGCTACTAGGAATTATTCAATTACCTCTCTTCTTAGTAGTCTAAGGCAAACCCGAGCTCGGATTCCCAGAGGCCAGACAGCAGTGTATTAACTCAATCTGCTCCTCAGCTTTCTGCTGGGGCCAAGCTCTGTAGACATGAGTCCTCTCAGCAGAGCAAGCTTGAGAAATGCTCATTACCCTGCAGCTGATTTTTTGACATCTTTCATTCCATACTGATGCTGCCACACATATTGGCAAGATTCATAGGAGGTTAATTAAATCCATCTTCAAAACAACGAGGGGCCAATGAGCCATATCCCCGTTGCAATAGTAAATTAAATGATGCAATTGTTTCTGCTTCCATCATAGATAAGGGGAGAGATGAGTGAATGGATTGTTCTCTGGCTGCCTCCTCTGGGGCCCCAGAGGGTCTCAGAGCATGTGGTCATAAACCTGCTTTTAATTTGTGGCTGCAGGAAGGGATGACACTGCTATCAGCAGGCAGAGGTCCCGCACGGCGTCATCATGTGAAGGATGGCACTGTAGAAACAGGGCCTCTTCGCAGCGGTGCTGAGCAGCTCCTCCAGCTTCAGATGCAAATTTATACAAAGGCGGTGACAAAGCAGAACAAAAAAGATGATACGTTCATCAGACTTAGCAGTGCCTGGTCCGTAATTAAAACGTACACAAATTAAATACAATTATCTCGTGCTTTCTAATAGGGCTGAGCATCATTAAGCTAATGAATCCCACGGTGTGTAAGCTGGGCCCCGCGGCTGCGGTTGTCGCAGTGTCCGTCTGCTGCCGGCGGCAGCTGTGCCCTCAGCTGGCACTGACGGCGGGTGACAGCGGTGCCAGCAGCGCCCGTCCCCAGCGCCTCACACCTGCCATCCATCACCTGCTGACAGCGCAGGCACGGCTGGCACGGGGAGCAGTCCCGGCCCTTCCTGCTGCTGGGTGCTGGCTGCCGGGGATGTGCGTGCCAGACTCGGAATGGGCAGCGAGAGCACGGGGCTCGCTGCTGGTGGGTGAGCGTCTGTCATCGGGGGCAGGTGGCACCTGGGAGCTCCTGACAAAGCGGCCAGAGTTATCCACAGGGCACCTGGCAGCTTTCCCCGTGCTGGCTTCGTGCACATGGATAAACGGCCTCGACAGTGGCTCCTAGTTGATAAAATCCTAATGCCAGATCCAGGTATCCACTGCAGCCTGCCCAGGTGTAACAGTGCTTGTCTGTCTGCAGGAGGCAGGTTGATACCTGCTGGATGACAGACTGTGTTGGCCAAACTTTTTGACATGCCCAGAGTTTTGCACCTGTAACGTGGGGAGCGTTGGAGTCAGAATATGGGAAGCAGTTCATCCCATGCTTTACCTTTAAGCAGTGGCAATCAACCATTCTCAGTCAGGGCAAGAAGGCTTGTGCAGCAGGGACTGTGGCTAGAAAAACACACATATAACCAACAAGTAATAATATCTGGACTTTAAAGTTACTCTTATCTAGGCAGGTGTGTTTGAATAATTTAGTGGAGTATTGTAATGCATAATGCAAATCTGTAATAAGTACTTTAATAAAGCCACCTGTTAATTGGCTTTTTGCTTATTTCTAGAGTAGAAACTTGTCAGCTCAAATGGGGCAAAATACCACCTGGGTAGATGCTATAAAATCTCTTTTTTAAAGAATTATGTCATTTTAGTAGGAATGGATGTACCTGCAAAAAATGCATTCTTTTTACATTTCAGTTTATTCCTGGGTGTTTCTGCAATACAAAATTTTAACATCTGTGGATGAATTATGCACTAGTATTTGAAAGGCACCCACTGATGATCTAAAACAAAAGGCAGGGGGAAGGAAAGGCTTACACTCTGCTTATTTGCAGTGTGTCAAAAGCCTGTGTATACCTATTTTTATTGCCAAAAATGGAAGCCTAGACAGAGTTTTTTTCAAAGAAATCACACTGTGTATTAAAGAATGATATTTTGCTGGCTTATCAAAAGCAAAATTGGGTAGAAAGAATTTGGTGTCTATCTGAAAATCGAGGAGCAGGATTATATTTGCCTCTATCATCAGCGACTCCTGTTGCAGTGGCAGATTTTATTCTTGAGTTGGAGTCAGAAGTACAGTGAGAGTTGATTAACTGAATGCACAAAATCTCTGGATGTGTGTGCAGCTATGTTAAAACATTAAAAAATTTCTTTATTTTACCTGAAAATAGTAAGTCTCAAAAGTTGTAGAAAAGTGCACTAAGAAACCAAGATGGATATTTTGTTAAAGAAGAAAAACTTTATTTAGATTTGATCAGTCGTAAATGTGGTTGGCCTAGGGAGAATGGAGAAACAGTGATGCCTAAAGTATGTAAAGCTCATTGGTGGTAGGATATTGTATGAGCCAGGCAGCAAACAACGGTGGTGAGAGACGCCAGTTGCTGTTGCATTAAATTGTTTGGCTTGTAATTCACATCTGGATCACATCTGTTTCCATTGCAGTTAAAGCCGCCTTAGCCAAACTGTGATTATCTGAACTATCTCGGCAGATAAAGCCCCTCAGACTCCCCGGCTCAGGTTGGTGCATGTCACAGTGGTCCAAGAGGCTCCTGAGTCAGAGGCAGCACTGTGTCCTTCCCTTGAGGCACAGGCAGTGTGAGCAGCTGCCATCCGTGGGGTTACCCCGTGGGGCTGTGCTGGCCCAGCCACTGCACTGCTCTGTTCAGCTCTGCTCGGAGCCCTACCCAAGGTCCTGCTTTGCTAGAGGAGAGGAAGAACTTGCCATCAGAGTTTTATCCTATTTTTTAGGATAAAAAAGGTATTTATTGGCTCCTCTTGTCGGTAGTTTATGCACCTTTCCTGTTTTACCAGTCACAGTGGCCCCAGAGCTCTGTCATACCTCCATGGTGCAGTGTAGGACAGATAGACATGCTGTTACCAGGGATAGAGTAGCTCAAGAGGTTCAGCTTTTTGACCTGTTACAAACTTTATTCATTCTTGCTTTTCAAGTGGCCTTAAATTAAACAAGGTATTAGTAATCTTTAATGGAAATAAACCTAGTGGCTTGACAAAGAGTAAATAAAATGTGCAGTCTTAGTCAAAGAAATTCTTCCATTCAGGTTTTTTAAAGAAAACATACCAGATTAAATTCTCTTGCCAGACTAAATTTTTCAATTGTATTTACTAATTGAACCAAATTCTTCTAACACTGCAAGCTCCTGCTAGCTTCAATGTACTTTGTAGCTCTCAGTTCCCTGCCTGTCCCATTTCTTTCCTTTTTTTTAACACATTCTTGGATATGTAATTATCACTTAATAAATCCGCTTTTAGATTATTTCTGTTTGATTCCATCCCACTCAGACATGCATAAAAATGACAAAGATGCCTATTTCCCCAGTTGACTGCTTATTCATCAACCAGATGATGGATTGCCCCTTGCAAGAAGAATATAGGTTCTCTTGAGTTCGGTTCTTCGTGGGATCTCTGCCATGAAGCTGTCAGGATAGAGATGTTCAGAATATTGTTGGATTGTACCTTAAAATGCAAGCATACACGTACATACATGTAATACTCTTTGGCAGACAGATTTTTTATTTGTTTCTCTTTCTTCCAGCTTCTCCAGCCCTCTCTGCACTAACACAGGCAAATGGATCCTCCTTTCACTGTAAATTAGCATAGACATCTGTATTAATTTTAAGAAGGTTCAGAAAACACACCCTGAACTGCTTAGCACCATGGAATAAGCACTTGCAACTTGTTACTTTTCTCTCTTTCATGGTTCTTGCTCTGACAGTTCTGTAGCAGAGAGGGAAGAAACAGGACAGCAGCTTCGGTTCCTCAGCCCCTCTGAGGAGGACTCACACAATGGTAATTTCTAAAAAATTTGTATTGGATGCAGGTCTCCACTGTATTTTATCCTGCGCATTATTAAAGGAAACTTTGACTTTCCCATCTACATGATGTGTCCACAAATCTACCTTTATTAGTATTGACAATTCAGACAATTTTCAGCAAATTTAATTAATTTCAGCAATTTTACCTTTGTCAGAATAGGATTTCCCATGATGTATCATTTTTCCCGGTCCCAATTTGAGATGAGAATTTGACATTTCAAAGCAAAATACATAAAGTGGCAATCTCAAATCAACTGTAACAGTTGCTGTAACATTTAGGTTGCTCCTTCTCCAAGGAAAGAAAGATAAAGGTTCCTGGCCCTTTATGTAGTCGTACAGCAATGGGTCGCCTTTGCCTGGTACCACATGGCAAGAGAGGTTCTCCATGTCCTGCGCTGCCTGAAATACCTCTTCAGTCTGCAGCCTTACCAGAGAGATCAAACTGGTTTCTTCTCACAGAGAGGCCAAAAGAGTGAGAAGGGGGCAGAATGCACGTTCTAGTAGTGACTGAGACATTACCTCCTGTGAAAATTTTATCATTCTATCTCTACCTTATTTAAAATCTAATCCTGAATTTTCGCATTACTGCTTATACAAGAAATGTGTTAGGATGTAATTTGCAGCTCTTACAAGCTTTCACAAGGGTCATTAATAATTGTGTAGTATTTTAATATGTAAAGCTGTTAAGGGGTTAAAACCAATTGTATGAAAAGAGGTTATAGGATCTTTATCACATGTTGTTTATCTGATCAACAGTTAACAATTTAAGACAGTATTATCCTAGGAAAAAGAAGATTTGTTTCAGATACTGACATAAACATCCCCTCATAATAGTGGCTTTTCATTTACTGCGTTGCAATGTACCATAAGCTTAAAGGCACAACAGCTTCTTTGTGTGTCTCAATAATGCCCGTCCAGAGTGATGTCAGTCAATTTTTGACCTATACAGTCTGATGTTATTCTCAACGATCATGGAATAGATTTTTTTTTTTTTTTTTAAATGAGTGAAGAGTATGCCAATAAAATCCTTGAAAATTATCATGTTTCTTCATGGTGTCTTCCTCTGGAAGAACAAGGTATATTACCACATGGACCTTTCTGTGAAGTCATGTTTCCTCTGACTTCTGCTGGTTTTTGTTGTTTTCTTTGTAGCTGACTTTCCACACTCTCGTGTAATTTGCCCTTTCAGTGGGACAAATAAACACTAACAATTAAATAGCACTTTCTGTAGAGGTAGGAGAAGACGCAGTGTATATGAAACAGCCGCCTGGTAGGAGCAATTCAGCCTCTGTGATGGCACTCTTGGGGTCCCATATAAAAAGTGTTTGATGGGTCAGCCCCCTTGTGCTCCTTGGAAACAGTTCCTGCAAGGTAGGAAAAAAGGCTGTGGAGTGGGTCAGGGTTCCTTTAGAGCGCATAGAATGCCTCAGGGGGATTCCCCCTCCTGGCACACTGCTGTGGGTGGTACTCCCCATCCCCAGCAGAGGCAGTGGGAAGAGGCAGCACACTGACACAGTATCTCAGAAAGATATGCTCAGCCCCTGCTGCATTCCTGTCATAAAGGGAGCAAATCAGCCTCCTGGGGCGCAAACATCTTCCTGAGCTCTTAATGAAGCACGTCTTCTCAGCCCTTGCCAGGCAGGAGCACAGCAGGAACACAGACTGAGGCCCCGTGCTCAGTTTTGCCCGTGAGGTTCAGTGCAGCGGGGCTATTCAGTGGCTGTAGATGATTCCCATCATCTCCTGTCCAGCTCTGAGCACAGCAGATAGCTCTCAGACAGGCAAAGGCTGTTAGTTTGCTCTCCAGCTTCGGGAAGTCTGGGATGGATTACAGTACACTGCTGCTGGTTGCATCCAGGTCTGGTGCTCACTGTGTTCTGGCAAGCCTGGTGCCTGGCACTCGGGTCCCCTTGCTCCCTTAGAGACAGCAAAGAAATGCATATACTGGGTGAGCTCCTTATGGAGATCACATTGTGTTTCTAAAATGCTATTTCTAGATTATTTTTATTCATATAACCCTAATGCTTCCCTGAAAATTAAACCAGATGTAATTTTTTGTTTGTTTTCAGCTGAATGCAGTGTAAGTGTAGTACTGTCATTAATCTAGCAGAACACAAACATAAGCTGGGTTGAGTTGGACTTTAGTGTGGATCCTGTATTTCCCCCTCAATGTCATTTGGGGCCTTTTTAATTATGGAGTCTCTGCAGCCCCTGAGCTGCTGTTGGAGAAGCATCTCCAGACTTCAGCTGCACTGCTGTCTGTCTCTTCCCTTCAGTGGGAACCGTGGGAGTATCACAGGAGGTGGCACTGTGCTACCCTGTCATCACCAGGTTCGGAGTAGAGTCAAGGGTGTGCTGAATGCTTGAGTGACAACAGCTGAACTTAAGCAAGCCAAAGGTCCAAAGTATACAAGAGATTTAAATTAAAGATTGCCAAAGTGGGATGGAAATTTGTTTTTCTTCTGTCTGCTGGGTATTTTACATTATATAAAATGAATACTAGATGATAATTGCCAGTATGGTGTCTTGTATTGATTTAATTCAATAAGCGACTTCACCTCCACCTTTTGCATGCACTTGCCTTAAAATATATGCATTATGAAGGCAGTGATTCAAAGTCTTTAGGAAATCAATATCCAGACAGGATTCTGTTCTTCAAATATTGACAGCAGAATAACTCTAAGAAACAATGACAAACAATAAAAGCGGGGTTAGACAAAATGAAGGCTGCAATTCTTCTGTTGTTAGGCTGTGCAGAGTGCTCAAACCACTGCCTGATGCTGCATATTATACGTGCTTCAGCAAACAGCTGACGTTGGCCTTTTGCTGTCAGAATTTCTGGTGAAACCTGTGACCACTGAAATGAAAGGGAATTTCTGCCAATGATTCCTATACAGTTGGCTGTTTCACCTGATTTTTTGCTAATAACTTGCACAGATTTCTTTCAGCCATGTGTGTATGTAGACTGTTAGCATTACCATTGTTCCCACCTTTGATAATTTCTCTAGAACTAAATGGAACTTGCACTGAAGTCGATGAATTACAGTTTTTTAACTGATCAGATCTGTGTACTAGTTTATAGTGGGTTTGCAGTGGTAATTTTAAAATCCTTTAATATGGGCAGCTCAGTTTCCTGCACACTGAGTATAGTTCTCAGAAGTTAAAGTCTGTCCTTTGTAAAACATGTCACAGTTAGTGCAAGCTGCACTGGTTGCTTAGTTGATAGCAATTCTGAAATCACATTGTTGTAGGTAGTTCAGTACTGAAACTACAAGTAATGCTACATTATTAGCACTCATGCAGAAAAAGCAACCTTTCAGTGCCATTCAAAACCATGATCTGTTTTGGTTTTCTTACTCTGAAATATCTGGACACAGTCCAAAAATTCAGATAGATATAAATTTTCTTTCCCTTAGGTGTGGAAGGCTTATGAAGGATAGCTCTTTATAGTATTACCCCACTTGTAAATGTCATTGAAAGAGTCAGCAAGACTTATTTTTCATTTCTGTCCTTTACTTTTGCAGTTTTAACAAGTGCTGAATTTCACGGGGGTGTCAATATTGTACCCATAAAAGGTTCAAGAGCTCTCTTCACATCTGGAAGTAGAAAGATCATTAAGGTTTTCCCTGAATGTACTGGAAATCTCTTTAACTTCGTGTATTTGTATATAATTTAAAAACAAAGGAAAGCTTTGAGCTGCCAATGCCTGGGTGATGTTTCCTGACAGATCAGTCAGGAGAAGGAATTTCAAGAGTAGGAATGGCCAATTGTAATTGCCCATCTGTAACCAACAGGCTTGAAAGTTGGTTTAGAACAAATTGGAGTACCTGGGACATTGCAGAATTTTAGAAGAAGAATAAATTTGTTCCTGTAGTTAAAGGGGAAGAAAGGGGGGAAACACCAAGCAGGGTTCTCATAGCTGATGGCTCATTAGCTTGACATTCATTTCAGGCAACCTAATGCAAGAGTTGGTAATGAGAAGAAAATTGAGAGAGAAAATGCAGTGACAAAACATGCTTGAACAAGGCAGTTTATCCTGAGATTAACAACTTGGATGAAGGTGGTGAAGTGAAATCAAGTGATCCTATGGCAAGATGAGTTTGTTGAAAACATCAGTGTTTAACTTTGCATTTGGCTGTGTTGCACTTGCAGGAGCACCAAGGGGTCAGTGGCAGAGCAGTGGGAGACACCAAAGGCAAGCAGCTCAACCTCAGCTCCCACAGCAATGCCATGGCATAATCATTCAGGCATCTTTAGGTAATTTTTTTTTTAATTGTGTGTTTGACTTACATGTGGCTGCTGAGCTTGTGTATTGAAATCCATTGCACACCTCCACTGCATGTATTGCAAAGTCATGGCTTGGTGTGAGAGGAGAGCAAGGCCCTCTATCCTCTTACCCAGACACTGGGCCAGAATCTGAGTGCCAAGGAGGAATTGTTTTCAGAGCTTGTAGAGCCAGGTTTGTTGAGCCGGACTTCCTTAGAGATCCACTCCAGTTAACTCAGACAACCCTTGCCAAAAGGTCAGAGGGTTTCCCAGGAGTCTGCAGTCAGAAGGCTGCGGTTTCATACTTTGCTGTGTTCACAGCAATGTCCCCCTTCCTTTTGTGTCTAAGTGACATTCAGAAGCTGCTAACAGACAATTTAAAATGAAAAATCATACGTGGGAAATTAACCACAAGAGTGATTAATAAGTGGTTCTGTTCCTGGAGTGGCTGCCAGAGGAATTGGTGAGTGTCCTGTGTCTTACCAAGAGGTCATGCCTTTCTGAAGGTTTGTTTTAGTCAAAGAGGTGCCATTTGCTTCGGTTGAGGGTGAAATCAGTGCCACATAGGATCTGGTACATATGATTAGACTAGACAAATGCACAGTCACTTTTGGATGGAGTTTCAACCTCTAATTTTTTAAAACTTCCTGAGCAGACTTAGATACCTTCAGTCTCAGCTTTGTTTGTCATTAAAATAATTCCTACTGAGTTTGATGCTGGTAGAGGAAGATTCCAATTCTTTATTTCTTTACTGTGTGGGTCTCATGGATGCTAATAATTATCAAGTTAAATCTGCACCTGACCACAAGCAGCTGATGGAACTTTCCTTTTAGTCATCCACTGTATGCCCGATAGAGACAATCAATAGGTAAAATATGCAAATGTGTGGAGTTCAAATGAGGGCTGCCCTAAACAGGACTTAAGCTATGCACCCGCCTTTGTGCCAAATTTTGCAGGGTTTTTTTCTCCTGTAATGAATACATGTATTTTGTGCATTGGAGCATGGCACAGGGCCTTTTGGATGGCAGGCTCTTCAAGAGAGAGGAAGAGAGTTTTAATCACAAAAGCAGAAACTTCAGTCAGAGGAATGATTCCACACTTTGTTTCATTTGTAAATGCTGCGTTTTGGCTATTGTGAAACAGAACCCGAGTCCAATTCAGGACAGCGCTTCAGGGATTCTTTCCATGGGGCTTTTTGAGTCTGAAATAGTGCCCATGAAAAGAGCAGGAGATTGAACATAATTTGTTCCAACAGCTAGTCTAAGATTTTTTCCAATCAAGATTCTTTCGGCATATTCCTCTTTGTTGAGCTGTAAGCAGCTTTTAAAATAATGGCATTAGCCTATATTTCAGGGCTTCACTGGGTGTTTCCAGCTCTGGTGATTAGTTACAAGAAACAGAAATGCCTGTATTGTAACCTTTTAATGGCTATGGGAGACTTGTAAACTAAGTTGAGATTTGAGCAATTTGTAGATTTCAAAATGAGCTGCAGAGTTCATTGAGAAAGAAAAATGCATCATTGAAATTCATGGTGCCACTTTGGTTTTCTTAGCTGAGATTTATCAGTGAAAGCCATATTGCTTTCCCTTTGGCTTTATTTTAAAGCTCTTCAATACATTGCTTTTAAGGTCCATTTCTTTTACAAGCTTTTCCTTTCAGCTTGCTCAGGGTATTGGGTCCTATGAACATCTGTTTGTGCCTAAAATCAGCCAGGACCTGGACTGTACCCTGCCTCCCTCCTCCCCTTTGTTTCCAGAGGCTATTGTTTCCGATTTCATGCTATCACAGGGGCTGCATGTTTTCCTGTGTGAAGTTGTCAGAGGGATAAAAGCACAGGAGCAGGGTCACATTTCGAGGGATGGGCATGAAAAATTGGTAAAATGTATCTTGAGGGCCACCCACAAGACTTGCCTGAAGAAATTCAGAAGTAGGGAGTAGAATTGTAATTTTAAAATAGTGCAAATTTTGGGGTGGAATAAGTAGTAGTGAAGTAAGCAGAAATCTCTTAGATTTACACTTAGTTGACTTATTCCTGTTAGGTAGCTTGAGAGTCTCTGGTTGGACTTTGTTCCAAAGAAAATACCATCATCTTCATTGCGGCACCTGCCCTTGTCCCTTCAGTATGACAGTGAGAGGCCAGAAGATGTAAAGCAAGTGTGTTACACCTTTCAGCCATCATAATGCACTGGGGAGAAGAGAAGCAGTACTGGAGGTGTCTGCCTGTCCAAAATTTTCAGTATGGAATCACAGAATCATTTGTTTGTATGATATAAGACCTGCAAGGAGTACAGTGGGAGTACAGTAAGGATGATGGTGATGATGATGATAGAAAGACAAATAGTGCAGCTTAATTAACCTACTGAAACACATCTTCCAGTAAGGAAGCAAGGTATCTTTGTACCTGTGGCTGTCGTTTGTAGTGCTGCAAACCATGGTCAGCCAAAACACACTTCCTCTTTTGTCAGACATGAGTTCTAGAAATGGCACCCTGGGTTGGAAAAATGCAGAATGGTGCATGTGGTGGCAGGAGGGCAGAACAGCCACAGTCACACACAGCTGGCTCAGGCAGTTCAGCTGAGCCTCTTCCCCACCTGCAGTAACACAGCAGGAAGAGCTTGCAGATGCCTTACAGGTACTCCTCTGAAAGGACTAAACAGCCAGGAAAGAGTTGTGCCTGTCCCTAGCTTAGTGTCAGTAGAACTAAATCAGTGCCTTGCTAGTTCATTTGGTTTATGATTTTAACTCTTCACATAGGTCTCTACCAGGTATGAAATGAAGAAAATGGTTTAACAGTACTGCTTTAGGTCAGGGATTCACTAAGATGGTTACTTTTGTTTTGGAAGCTTGTAATGAAGATTTTGTTAAAGCACATGATGAGAAAACAAATGAAATACGTAAGTTGTATTTTTTCCAAGGCAACTGATAGATAAGGGATGCCAAGCAAGGCATTACCTTGCTGCCATATGGCTTCTGAATTACTGAATGATATATGTGATACAAATCAGCCCAATACTGAAATTTTAAGGAGATTTATTTTTTCTATAGTTTTTTCCCAAAGACAAGTCAATTATTTATGCATACATTATTTGCAATTTAATATGAGAAATTAAATATACATTCTGAGTTTTGTTGACTTTAGCAGCATTTTTGCTATGGAAATTCACCAGGGGAACACTAATATGCAGACTTTTTTCCATTTTTCTAATATAGCAGAAAAAATTACTAAATATGCTTTGGTTATTGTTGAATTTATGTCCTTTATGGCAGTACTTTTGGATATTAATTTGTTCATAAGTAGAAATAGAAGAAAGCAGCAACACTGCCAAGTGTGTAACAGTTGTGTAGGTGAGTTTAAATAAGACCACTCAGTGAGTATTTTTCACTTATTAGCACTCATATTTTAGCTTGCAGTGACTTTGATCAGGCTTCTGGGTCCCACTGCAGGGGTGGCTGTGGAGGTGAAGTCCCCTGCCAGGGCATGTCCGGTGGCACAGAGGGAACCTGCCCCTCTGAGTGCCGGGCCAGGGTCCTGAGAGGTTTCTGCATGGCCGGGGTTCCCCTGAGGGTCCTGCCAGCCCCACGGGGGCCCTGTGTCCGTATGCTCCTTTTCCAGGTAGGCAGCAGAGCATGCACATCCTAGAGCGGGTGTGCGCTACCAGGTGTGAGGAGACATCTGGGCAGGAAGTCCCACCAGCACCATTCCAGTTTTGACGGGAAAAGGAATCTGTTGCTTTCTCAGCACGCTGACCACCACATTTTCATGTCTTTCACTGCTTCAAGTATGACTTGAAGAACTTGAACACTGCTGATAGCATCCATTGCTGGTCATAATGGGTATAAATGCTTTTTTAAAATCACAGCTTTCTTATACCAGCAGTTTTCTTTGGCATACCTGTCTAATTTTGGATGGGTTGAAGAATTTACTTTGTTTAGCTTTGTCTCAAAAGTGAAAAGAACAAAGGCTAGCGTAAAAATTAATAGCACATCTTAAAATCCATTACAACATCTCCTTTCTTCCTGACTAGAAGTGAGTGAAAAAGGCCTCTCTAGAGGAAATAAAGAAGTTATTACAACTTCTACTTTTTTGTAGAGTATGAAAAAGCTTTCTGTATGTTAAACAGTCTTGTGGACATCTGGCATGATTGGTTTTAATCTGCTGACTAAAAAGTCAGGATTAAATCTTGCTTTACACCTCTTTGTATTGCGGTCAGTAAAGTGACAGAGCTGCCCTGAAACAATGGTACTACTTATTCCACCCAATATGCCATGTGGTAGATCACCCCCTTTTTTCAGCACCACTTTTCTGCAAAGACAATGAAGCATCTGGTGGGGTTTTCCTGTGTCCAGGATATTTTTTGTCAGTAATTTCACTCAGCCGCTCTGCTTAGCTCTCCCTCGGTGCTACTTTTTGAGATGGGGTTTGCCAAATCCAGTGGCAAGAGGTCAGGAGGCCAAAGTGATGAATTTTTATGTGCCTGTTCCTTGTGTTTCTGCTCAGTCATGATTCTTTGCGCGCTATGCTGCCTCTGAAAGGGAGCCACAGTGAGCAATTTGTCCTCCCAGGCTGGGGAGAATGGGGAGGCAGATGAGTTAAAGTAGCGTGTATGACTGCGGACAGAGCTGTGCACAAATGTTTTCTGATGGTGGAACAGAATCCTCCTGTCACTATTCAGCGCAAGAGGGGCTTGGGAGATTTGTAGCCTGTTGGCTTTCGATGAAGTGACAAATGAATTTAACAGCACTTAAAGATACAGTGGAAAGAATAGCACTTCACAGGCCGGCCCCAGCTGCGAGCTCTAAAATGATGCTGCATTAACACTTCTGTACTCATGTGTCTCACATGTTTGAATCTTGGTTTGCTTTAATGAAAAGAATTTCATCTCTGTTTCAGAAGCTCTGTAGAATGGACTTTCTGGTTGTTTGGCCCAGTCAGGTCGCATCCCCTCTGGGGGCTCTTTGGTTGTTACAAGCAGGAGGACTCTGCCTCGTTTCTTGCAGAGCTTTCTGTCCTCACTTAGTGGTGCCCTCTGGGGTGACCTGGTGGGGTCGAATGAGCCAGGGATCAGCATTCATTGCAGGGTTAAATCCCTTTGGATCCCCAGCCAGTGCTGTCAAGTTGCTGTTCCTTCAAGTCGTTCTCTCTCTGATCAGTTGTATCCCTAGTTGGCTGAGGGCTGTTGGTCCCAAGCCTTGAACCTGTCAGTGGAGACCATGTCCTGGGGGTCCTGAACGTTGCTGTACTGCACAGCACTTTATTCTCCCACCATCACAAGCCACGCCAGAAGGAATTCAGAGCTGCCTTACCAGAGTGGTGAATAGAGGAAATACATAGAACACGCCACCCTGTTTCCTCTCTCTATGCTGACTGTTTGACCCCACAGCTGCTTTTATGTGATGCCAGTCTTTACTGGGTGTGGGGTGGGTGTGTACACATGCTGATCTGTCAGTCCATCTTAGCCTTCATCAAGAGTATATAGCAAACCTAGGGTACACACCTTGCACATTATTTTACAAAGATTTCCTTCATTCATTCTATCCAAAAACATTTATTTTAATGTGTGAATATGGGCTCCTGGAAATGGGTGAACTCCATGATGGCCTGGGTCTTGCTGAAGAAGCCTCAGCCTGCTGGTGGGCAGTGTGCCTGGGGACAGCCCTGCAGCTCAGCCCTGGTCAGGGTGCTGCAGCAGCCAGGTGCTTGGCACTTGCACAACCACAGTGGTGGGAGAGGGACAGTTCAGCAATCCCACCTCACAGCTCTCAGAGCTATTTGAACATAACTAGCTATAAAGGATTATTTGAACTTACAGGCTGCTGGACTCATATTCCATTTCAAAAGTGACTAAAGCAGCAAATGATGGTGAATTAGACAGGGAGTATGTCAATGAGAAATGAATGAGATACAGCAGGATAAAAAGGAGTTGAGTCAAAGAGGCTGGACAGACAAAACAACAGGGGAAAAATACAGTAAAGAAATGGTTTACGTGCTGCATCAGGAAGACATCACCTGGTCAGCAAGGTTTTAGTCTCACCGTAACACCATACAGCATGTTTCAGTTATCAACACAGTGAATTTTGCATTACCAACTTGTTCAGGTCTGGAAACCAGATGCAGTGACATGAAAATTACTTTCCTGCCATATTTGTTTCCTTAAAAAGTAAATTTAACTTGGAGGGTTTTTTTTTCCTATAGACAGAAAACAGTGGAAGAACATGGACATCTCTTCCACTTTGCTGTACATGCTTGTGACCATTGTATGAGCTGGAGGGCATGCATCCCTCTTGGAGGGCACATGTCCATCCTGGAGGGCACCCATCCATCCCACAGTTGTGCTTAGGCTTAGCAAGAGCCCAAGCCTGAGCTGCTGGCAGCCCACAACACACTCATGCCTCACACTCACATGCAAGTCACTTACATATTCCACATTTCAAATCCCATCTTTGTTGAGGGACTAGGGATTTTTTTGCTGTTTTGCATAACAGGAAGAAGAAAAAATAAATAATAATATTTATTTATTATTTCTAATTTTGTGAAAAAAGTATTCAGTGGCTGCCTAGGGACATCTAGATTTTAGGTACGTACGTAGTTTGATTTCAAAATTGCCCAACACTACATGTTTTAAAAGTCAGCTCCCAATTATACCTGCTGCTGAGAGTCTCCTGTGTGGGAGCCCAAGGGTGACACTCTTTTGAGGTTAAGCCTTGAACTTGAGCTGTGTCACACCACTGATCTTGTACAAAACCCCCCATTAATTTAAAGGGCAAACTCCTGAATTTACTCTTTTCAGCAGTGCTGGTTGGAAGGGTTTCTGAGGCTTGCTGTTCGTTCTGAGGTCAGGTGGGAGCGTGGAGCACTCGGCAGCAGCCACAGGGCTGGCCATGCCCACGCTGCGCAGTCCCAGCACGCTCTGTCAGGACATGTGCTCCCTGCAAGGCTTAAGGAGAATGAAGCTGACAGACTCCAGTGACTGCAGAGCCCAGTGCTGGAAGTAAGTCAAGAAGCACCAAATAATTTTCTTAGGTGTTGGCTTAAATATTTGCTACTTGATGTTACTGCTCCCATGTTTCATTTCTTATGGCTGTAAGAAACCATGAAGTTTGGAGGCGGGAGAAACACAAACACCATCAGTGCGAACACAGGCAAATGTTACCACTCAAAACAAAGGCAATTGCAAGGCACAAGGGAGCAGATGGGGTTCACAAGCTGTTTCGCTTTTAAAATGAAAAGAAATAGAGGTTCTTATTCTGCAAGTTAGATAAAAGCAAGCTTAGCTAGAAGGAGAGAAGCTGCCTCTTATTCCATTCCTACTGAATTCAAGAGAACAGGGGATTTTACGTTTCTCTACAGAAACAGATTTACATCACAGATTCTGTGTGCTTCGTCAAAGTCTTTGCTGAACAGAAACAATACACCCAGTCCTCTGCTTGGTCAGCTGGAGTGGAAAAGGGTAAGTGCTCTGAAGTTTTCCAACAAGGAATTTCTCAAGCTGGTATTACTGCATGGCCAAAGCAGAAAAAATAATGGAAGATAAGTAACAGAATATCTGAGTAGATCTGAAGAAGATCACACCTTATGGGACAAGACATAAGTATTGCATGTATGCAGAGAATTTCCTTAGGAACAGTTGGGCTGTCCCGGTTTCTGTAATTATGAAAAAGCAAATACTTCTCTTTGAATACTCCCTCAGGAGTCTTGACATCAAGTAGTAGTACAAAATTATATAGAAGTATGGACAGGAGGAGGTAAGGGATTTTTCTGGCAGATTGCTTCCAAGTTCCAGATCTTGTAGTGCTGTGGGTTTATCTGGATCTGATCAAAGTCCTGAAATGCGTATTATTGATGTCTGATGTCAGCAAGTGAGTTTAAACTGAGGCCTTAAAAAGTGAGCAGGGAATCCCTTTACCTTTGTCCACAGAGACCCCGCACAGTTCCATGTCCTGATTCACACAAGTGCCAGACAGCTCCAGGTAAATTGTTTGTGAATCACTATGTAGATGCTTTGCTGAACTCAGGCTTGAGATCATAGTCAGGAAAATGAAACGAGAGAATACAAAAAGATGTGCAACTGGACCAGAGAGCCAGAGAGAGAAAACAAGAAGGCAATCAGCATGCAGGGGAACATGGAAAAGGAGTTCTAGCCTGATCTGTAATCTTGAAGAGTCTGAGAGGCAGAAGCCTTTTGGACTTAATTCAGATTCTTTTCTGAAGAAGAGAATTAAAAAGAGAGCCATCATTGCCACCAGCTGTTGGCACACAGCAAAGCTGCTGAGGCCAGAGATCACAGTCAAGGACCTCAGACCTGGAGAAGAGCAGTCTGTGCCACTGGCACATGGCACTGAGCTGGCCACTCTGGCACTGGGCCAGCTATTCCAGCAGTGAGCTAGCCACTCCAGTGCCTGTCCCTGCCCGGGCTGGGGACTGCAGCAGTGTGCTGTGGGAGCCCTGCCCCACTGCCTCCTGAGCAAACACGCACAGGAACCGCAGCCATTGCTGCCAAGGGTGGCTCTGTAAGAGCTGGGTGGTGCTTTGGGCAGTGCCAGAGCAGGTGAGCAACGCTGGGCACAGGCAGGTGCACAGGTACACTGCGCCACCGGACAGCGGCCACGCCGTCACCGGGACTCTCAGGTCACTCAGCACGGTGCCTGAAGAGTAAACACGAACGGTTTGGCATTGCCGGGTGACACACTGTGGTAACCTTGCCGTGAATTATCTCAGTTTCTGGACAAGAAAATGCGTTTTACAATTAACTTAGTGCAGCTGTGAAATTGAGACCAAAGGGGAAGGCAAGCTGTTTCCAGCAGGGATCATCTGTTTCAGGGAGGCAGGAGATCTTCGGGACAATGGGAGCATGAGGATAGTGTTTTGGTGCTAAGATTTTTTGGTCACAGACACCACCCAAAGAGGCATTTTAAAATATCCCAGAATATCTGTGTGCCACAGTTCAGCAGGGGGGCTTTGTGGAGAGGACCGAAATGCTCCCATAGGTCCTGGGCAGCTCCTGGGCCAGGCTCTCACAGAGGTAGGATTGGTGCTTCTTTAATCTGCCCACGAGATTTAGTCAGTCCTGACATGGGTACAGGCAGCAGGGTCATGTCAGCGGTAGTGCTTTGCCCTCAGAAGAAGGGCTGTACACAGGGCACATGAGTAGGGTGCTGCAAGACAGGAACAGTGCAGGGGTTCTCGTTCTCCCTCCACCTGGCTCTTCCACCCCTTCTGCTCCCGTGGCTATGAGCTGGCTCCTCTGGGAACATCCAAAGAGAAAGTAATTTTCCATATTGATACTGTAAGTGGATTCTCATTAATACTTGTTGGTGTTTGTTCTTTATTCAACTAACACTTATGTCACTGCTGAGTTCAATTCCTGCTGCTGTAAAGTAGCTGTTCTGGGATATTATCGCTATTTGCACACAGTTAAAGTTAACACAAGGTAATGTATCGTCTAAAGGATATTGTTTTCAGTAGAAGTGTATGTCCTCTCAGGTAGAGTTTGGTTGCTGTACCCTGGAGATTGAGCCCTGGGATCCCCTTGATATTTGCAGCAGCTGTGAAGCCAAAAACCTGTGTGGCTGTGAACAATTGGCTATAAGAAGCCTCCATTTCAATGGCAAGGTAGAGTTTAAAAAGCACAGTGTTACCTGTCCTGTAGCTAAATGCACAACTCTCATTGACTCAGAAAGTTACATGTAACTTTGTTTTTCTCACATGCAAGTTTTATTTCTCTGATGTCATGTGACTTAGTGAATTTGCTGTTGGTGTATTCCCAATATCCAGGAAATCATGTTGGCCACTCAGAGGTAAGGAGGAGCCCAAACAAGATAGGTGTTCCTGTTATTCCCAAAGCAGCAAAGTTTTTGCCATGTTGATTATTTCAAATAGAATATGCATCCAGATAATAATAATAATAATAATAATAATAATAATAATTTTTAATTGAGTATCTTAATTTAATAAGTGTCAGATTGATTTTGGGACTTAAGCAGCATTTCAGAAGTATTTCACTTTCATAACTAGATGATACATGTATGTCTGTCTTTTCTTCCAGAATCCACAGAGTATGTAACTGGAAAAAAATTAAATATCTTAAATTTAGTTGATTTGGTTGCTCATGTGCTCAAGATCTTATTTCACCTGGCTCCTGTTAGCAGTCTTAAGACTCTGCACTTCTCTCCTAGCACTCACAGCCACAAGCACATCTGTGTCAATCTGTGCAGCTCACTGCAAATTTCAGTGGCAACTATTGCTGAACTTTTTAATCGTAAAGGAGCAATGTATATATTCTATTTTCTCTTCCATTTTTTAAGAAGAATTCAAAGTAATAGTAAGTCCTAAGAAGAGTATTCAAATAATAGAGAACAATAATACACATCTTTAGCATCAGTGGACAGATGCAACAGGATAGAATGAGTCTGTAGGTGCTTGAATACCACGTTTTGGGGGGTTTCCCCCCACCCCCCAAAAACTATTGACGGACTTACAAGCATGTAATAGTTCACACATCAGGAGATGGACTCAGAGTCTAAAGGATGTTCAGAAAGCAGGAGTGTGGAATCAATGAAAAATCAGCTGCAGTTTTCAGCCAAGCAGGAAGCAGCAGTTCCATCCACAGCTGCTCACAGTGTTCCCGTATAAACACAATATAAAGTATCTTATAGACTGTTGTGTGTTTTATGTATATAACTATTGTTTTAATGCCTGTATCCCTATTTACTGTAACTATGCAGAAATGCAGTCTTAAACACTTTGATGTGTGGTGTATATGGGGGAACAGAGGTATTTTGAAGGTGTGTTACACTGTAAATCAGCAGCATATTCTGTTCTGAGAATTCTGAGAATTGCCGAGCTTAGAAGTTCCAGATTTGTCTCCTGTAAGTATAAAAAACATTTCCTCCTAGCTTTGTGTAACAGGACGTTGTTATTACATTCCAAGGCTGTTGTCAGGAAAGTTGTTACTATGTTTTGCAATTCAATACACGTTAATTATTGCAAAGGGTTATTTCAAAAGTGCTACAAAGCATCTACCTGTGTAGAGTATGGGAAAACAGGAATGAGATACGGCTGTGTTTGCTAGGAAAAGGCTGGTTACTGAGCTCTCTCTCAGCTCTGAATACAGCTCTCCTGCAAGCTTTTTAACCAAATCTTGTTTCCAAAGAAAAAAAAAATATGTTGTTTTTAAAAAAAAGTTATGTAGAGTTTTGATATCTGGTTTCCCCTCTTCTGCCCTTGTAAAAGAATACCTTTGAGGGAATACCCGGCAAGGAACAGTGAGTTTTCATAGCATTTTGATTTTCTTTGCTAGCAACAAAAAATCCCTTCATAAGCAGACTTGCCTAAAAAGGCACATGGTCCCGAAAGTTTTCTGCTTGGGTGACTACGACTGTGCAGAAATTGAAAGGAGGAGGAAAAAAGGAGTGCCTCCAGCTTGTATAAGAAATGAACCTTTGCCCAATCACTTTTGTCTGTGAATAAGGTAACTTTTTGTGTGTGTGAAATTTGAAAGCAATAAGGTATGTGGGTCCTTTCTCTGTATTGGTTCTCAAGAGTCGATCGCGGGGTTTTTCTTTTGGAGCTGGCCTGACGTTGTGAGATAAAGCAGCTCAGGGAAAAAAATGTTCTCAAGCAGATGCCTTTAAGAGACAGAAATCATGAATTTGTTGAATTGCAACCACTCTGGGGGTGGCTACAATGACTTTTTGACAGTGACAGTAACTCTGCCATGTCTTTTCGAGCCCTTCTTTGGCCCATTCACTCTGGAAAGCTGCTTAAACGCACTTAAGCGCATTAGCATTTGGATGCTCGGGGACCGTATTGACCCTCATTTGGAAAGTTTAAATGAGTGAAAGATGGAGCGATTTGTTAGGGCTTTAGAAACCAGCTTTAGAGAGCTGCGGGTTTTCCGCTCTGGTTTGTTCGGGTGCTTGTTCTAATCTGGTGTGCTGTTTGAAGGGACCAGACTGATTTGTGACACATGAGCCCAAAGCCTCTTTTTTTGGGCTTGACCCGATTATCTGATCTGTGCTCTGAATTTCAATCACCCACGTCGGAGGGAGCATGGTTGGGAATGGCTCGCTGCTGGATTACCTCACTTAGCTCTGTATGGACACAGATGGCAAAACGGTCATTGCATGTTTGAGCAGACAAAGGGATCATCTGACTGGCATGGGTACGAGGGAACAGGTAGGAGGTCTGTGCTTAAAAGTAAGAGGTCCCAGAGGTGCAGCTCCCACAGCAGTCTGGCATGCCACTCCTTTTGCCAGGCAGAGTGACGTTTAACCAGCATGTTCCCACTCTTCCCCAAGCCTTCAAAAAAACCGCCTTCAAGTCCTGCAGAGCAGATGAAGTTCTCGCAGAGCAGCCCGTGCCTGTGGGGCCAGTGCTCCTTCTGCCAGTGAAACCTGTGTTTGCACAGACACCTGCAGCTGTTCTGGTGCCACGAGTGTGCCGAGTGTAAACCTGGAGTTAGATGTACATGGCACTGCTTTTGGGGAGGGAGGAAAGAGTCAGCAAGTTTGTCAGAAGTGGACATCATTTGTTCAGTGAGATGGGGAATCAACACCTGTTTCATTCACAAACTTGGAAGAAAAATACCAGATTTGTGGGTTTTTACCAAATCACATTCAAGTTACCTGTTAAAAATGAAATTGCTCAACTCACTGCTTTTTATTTTAACTGTGCCAATAGGCGAGGGCCTTTATCAAGGATCAAATTTTTGTCAAATGGGAGCAAAATGTCCACTGACAGATTGTTCCCATTCTGGCACTGGTGTCCTCAGCTGAGATCTAAAGTATTTGGAAGCAGATGGATTTTTGTTTAAATACATGTTTGGCATGTATTTCTGCCTTCAGGAGAAAGGGAGAACGGGGAAAGGGGAAGTGAGCTGTAGTTCATGGTGTTGTGTCTGGTAGACACTGTACCTCTGATAATGAATCCAAATATAAGTATTTCTATCTGTGAGAGATAGAAGCACGTAGTAGGATGTGAAATTCTATACCCTGTTACCAGAGGACATATTTATTTTACAAATTAATGAGAATGAAAACCTTTTGTCTGGTCATTATGAAAAGGAATGGGGTGGGCAGAGCAGGAAAGTCACCTCTTTGCCTCTCCTTGACTCATTTTATTTAAAACACTTTTCTTAAGAACCTCTAGGAAAATAAGGTTTTATTCAGAAGGATGGTCTTTGCCAGTGTCCATATCCAGGGCTGTGAACAGATCCTGTCAGCAGCGTGTGCCTCAGCAGCAGCCATGGATGCTGAGTTGCCTCCCAGGTGTGGGCACACATCTGTGTCTTTGAACAATGCCCATGTTTCCTCAGGTCCGCTTCATGACTTTTGCCTTGTGGTTCCCAGCAGCCAGGCAGAGGGGCACGGGTACCTCTGCACAACATCCAGCAGCCTGGCCCAGGCAGGGAGGCCGCTGAGCACTCAGTGAACAGTTAAGATGTAGATCCCTGCATTTCAATGCACTTAACATACTGGAAGCTTCACTAACTGCTTTGCTAAAAGCTCGAGATTCTCACCTCTTGCCTTGTGGTGGAGCCTGCCTTTGAGCAGCCCATTTCATGTTATTCCCCACTAGCTGTGGAACTGGGTCCCAGCCAGGCCAGTGGCCAATGGAGCAAGGCCCAATACTGGCATGGAAATCCATACCTCTGTGCCTGATAAAATGTTGGTTTATAATATGTTTTAGGCACCCATTTCTCAGAAAATCTGGAGATCTGATGTCTCTTATTTAAAAGAGGGAATTTGCTATGCAAAGTAAACTCTGAAAATTGCTATCAGATTGTGTAAGCATTTCTTGGACTTGCAAAGTGTACTTGGAATATGAATTTACAGGGCAGACGTTTTTGCAAACAAGGGTTAACTTACAGAACTGTAGTGCCAATGTAGTTATCAGCTCTTAAGAATCAGCACAAAACCTGGTCATTATCTGTAAGAAGTGGTTTGGAGGATGTTTGCAAGTAACGTGTGATACAGCACACAGTGATACCTGTGAAAGAACCTGTCTGCATGGTACAAGTTGAATGACTATTTGCCTTTCCTGATCGATATTTTCTTAATGTTACCTGTTTCTCTCCAAATGGTAATTCAGTTTATTGTTTCAAGTCCGTCATGAGTGGAAGTGACTTAAATTAGCAATGCTTTGTATTTTGACCTACAGCAAGTTATATTTCATGGGGGGCGTTGAAGATACATCTATTGATAACGTTCAATTAAATCTGGTCTTCTGTTGCATATAAGCTTGTTTCCCTTTCTCCTCTTGTGTTTTTCTTAGACACTATGTGCAAAAGCCACAATGCAGACCATCCGGGCAGCTGACACAAATGAAGTAGTCAAGCTAATATTTCGTGAATCTGATAATGACCGAAAGGTAAACAACTTAATGCCCTTGGCACCCCTATGTAAATAGAAACAGTGTTGAATGTTCACTTTCTTTTCTACAAAGCATGAATATAGTTGTTCCAAACTGATAATGTAAAGGGAGGGGAGGGATATAGATTGTCACACCTAATGCTCAGTTAATTGGATCTGTTTAAGTGATTGCCAGCCAAGCAAATGGGCAAGCTGACAAGGGGCTTTGGACATGTGGAAATGTGTGGTTTTAACGGGCTGTGTGTCTCTGAAAGGGTCACTGCCAGCAGCTGGGTGTTGAGTTGCCAAGAGCTTTGCTGACCTTTCTCCCTATTTTTTTATATAGGTTATGCTGCAATTAGAAAAGAAGCTCTTCGACTATTTTAATCAAGACGTATTTAGAGACAACAATGGCACTGCGGTAAGTTCATTGCTAAACCCTTTCAAAGGAGTAAGTTGGGAACTCACATACAAATTGCATTTCTCTAACCAGCCCTTTATCCTTATCAGCCCTCCTGTCTGCAGAATGAGAAGAGATAATTCAGCCAACACAATAACTGCTCCAGATTTCCTCATCACTTAGCCAGTTATTTTGTTTACAGGTTCTTAACTTTGGCATGTTTACCTTCTTTTTCATAGAAAAATATTGTAAATTAATTGTACATGACAATTCACTTTTCTTGTCTATCCTCTGGTCTGCATTTCTTCAAGCATCCTGTTTTTCTTCCTAGCTCTTCATTGCACATCACACAGTAACTTAGGAAAACCCCTTAAATGCAAAGCCCTTCTGAAAATACCTGGGTCTTCTAAGTGTACAAAAAAATTACTAGAAACAGAAGAATAAGTAGAATAGCAATCTCAAACTCTGCAGCAGACTGTCACTGTTTGGACGAGCATACAGGGCTTCCCAAGAGGATTAAGCAGACAGGGGACACTAACACTCTGATTTGTAATAAGAACTATGATTTTTCTGTGGAGAGGGACATTATATTTTCTTTAATGTGATTTTATTGCAAATGGTAGCCACTTCATTCTGGAAAAGCTGTGTATCACTGCTTGCAGCTTTCTCCATTTCATCTGGGGTTCCTAGGAGTTACATATCTAAGGGAATACATAGAGAGCCCTCATCCCCACCTCCCAGTTTAGCTGCGCTCTGTACCAGTCACACAGTGTGCCCACTCACACAGAGTATTGCTGCTTTGTGCCCGGGCATGGGTTGTACACGGGATCCATGGCTCTCCATCTCTCTCCTCTTCTGTCCTGCCTACGGCTCATTCTCTCACTGCTCACAGACGACTGTGAGGCTGTTGGAGGGCTGTCTGCAAGGCTCTAGGACATGGAGGGCAGCTGAAGCCCTGGTACCCTCTCTGATTTTACATTGGCTTCACCTGGGAGATTAATTCTATGTGAGAATCTGAGATTTCACTCATTTGTTGAGGTCAGAAGAGTTTGATGAGTGAGACCCATGAGGGAAGTGAAGATCTGATTCCCCTTTTAGTACTTGCTGCTGTCCCACAGTGTGGCTCATACGGCCTGTGGGCTCACTACAAGAGGTACCTCTGTGGGCAACATATCTTCAAATGCAGTTATGGTCAAATCAGTTTGGGGTTATTTGTTTTAAATTTACAAGGTGAATGCATCCCCTGGAGATACCTGATGTTTCTTTCACTGATGTTTTGCAGTTTTGAGGACATTTCATTCAAAGCAGCAAGTCTCCTCCCAGTTCCTATTTCCATATTAATCCCATTCCTGTCCCAGATTTTCCCCTATGTGCATTATTATAATAACTTCTTTAGCTTTTTTTAAAACAACTCAAGTATTTGTCATTTGTGTTTTCCCCCAGTACATTCCTGAAGCTGTTCTTGGTGCTCGTTTGCCATGTCCTGGTTGTATTTTGGGTGGCTGCTGCTTGATTTGCATACAGGGCTGCAGGGTGTGAAGGTACAGGCAGAATCCAACTTAAACATATTCCATTTCAAAATCAGTAGTCATTTCTTTCATGCATCAAGAAGCGGGAAATCTTCCAGATCAAACATGGAAGAAAGAGATAAACGATATAATGAGCCATTGGAGATAATCTAATCTTCATGGTCTAGTTAAACACGCAGCACCATGATCACTAAAAACAAACTACCTATCTAAAACGATAAATGTCTCTGTGCCGAATTCAACCCAAAAAATCCATCGCATCCTTCATCAACCGCCGGTCTTGTACCAGCCTGACAGAAATTTAATTCAAGCTGGCTCCTGAAAATAATTATTGTATTTTAAGAGTAGTAATCATTGGTCGGGACATGATTGAATGTGTCCATGCCTATTGACTTTTTCTATGATTTATAGCTTTGTGTAGTCGATATTCCCATCGAAATTGTATAATTAATTATAAGTGGGGCTGTCAGGTCTGCAGGATGGAGTGCCCTGATGAGTATTTGGGAAGATTAAATTTTCCTTAGCTGTACCAATGCAAGGCTTGGGAATTTTCACAGCACTGTGGCTGTTGGATAAAGATGTTTTCTGTGTGTTTAGCAACTGCTTTAGCTCAAAATCCATTGATTTTTCAGGGAGTATTTTTTTATCAGTGCCGTGTCTCTTCAGTAACATTGGAATGTGTACGGATGTGACAAGACCTGACAAATATTTATTATCAACAGGCTACTTTATCATTGTCCATACACAGTTATTCCTTCCTTTTTACGTTGCAATCAACAAAAAGAATCTTAATATATATTTATAAAAATGATTTTTTTTAATGAAAAATCTGATATAGATACAAATCACCTGTTTAACAGAAATTCAGTTTGAAATGCCTACAGTAATCTGTCAGGTCTAATTTTTTTAAACTAATCTGTAGCTTATTCAGACTCATCTGTAGTTTATTCCAAAGTTAGCTTAGCAATTACTTATATTGATTACCTCAGAGTGCAATGACCATCTTGTATCATTGTATTTCAGAAAGGAGCACTCAGATTTATCCAGTTCTGTGGTGATAGGAAAAAAGATAAAGCCTATTTGAAAACAGCTGTTGCAATAATGCAAAGCTGTTTTATTATTTAATTCCTGTGTTCTGAATTGTGCGTCAGAGTTTTGGTCCATCAGACAGACCAGGGTGTGAGTCCATAACCACACAGAGCTGTCCTGTGTGGGTATATGGGGAGAGTGTTACAGAGGAGCACTGAGAGAGGTGGACAGGAGGAGGTACAACATGTAGAGTTCCACCTTGGTGTCAGACACATCCCAGTGTAAGCTGTTTCTTTTCAATTAGCAAAAGCTCAGCGTTTCTGACCTGGATAGTAGGACACAGCCAGGCTGTGCTGATCGGCTCCATGGTGTCATCCTGCTCTGGGGTCTTGCCCATGAGTGGTGGACAAGCACAAATGAGGCTTCTCACACCTTCCCAGAGGCAGCAGCCCGTGACTGGGAGCCACCACTATGCCCCCATTGCCCCTCTGTGCTCCTGCCCCTCCTCTGCCCAGAATGCACAAGAGGTCCCTGCAGGTGCGGAGAGCGCCCTGGACCCTTGCATGGATTTCCTGATTGGGTCTGTGGTGCTGCCCACACTTCTGAGCTCACACTGGTTCACCAGTATGTCACTGACTCATAACATGGTTGTAGCTTTGAATCTGCCAGCCCTGAAGTGATAAAAATCAGCATGCCAATGCTTCCAGGAGAGGGGCAGGGGGTTCTTAAATAACCTACACTTTCACCAGATATTTTTAGATTCTTTAATTTGTTGTTTAATTAATTTGTTATTAAATTGTTTGTGATAGATCAGGCTATAAGGGGGGTTTTATTCAAAAGGAGTTCCCTGTTAATTTCAAAACAATCAAAAGAAAAGTAAGGCGAGGGTAATTATGTAATGAAAAAAATATAATCAGGTTATTGACCTGTACCAAAGAACCACAAGCTAAATTGTATTTCTTCAGTAGCCAATTAAATAAATATATAGTAAGAATGTAAAAACCTTGTAATGACTACAGAGGAATGATTTAATCATCAGGAATCATTTTATAATCTTTAACCGCAATTAGAAATGAGGAATGATACCTACATTACTGTCTTTCGTATGATTTGTATTAAAGAATCAATCCAGGTAGAAGCTAATGCACTGTCCTTAGGATTTTGACCACAACTGTGTAGTAAAAGTTTCAGTGGATTAATTATCTTAAAAGTGGAACCTAATGATATTCCTGCTAAAATCATGATCTCTTTTTCCTATTGATCTTTGTGGAAGCTGGTGACTAGTAGTGAAGCTGAGCTTGCCCTGGTGGTCTCCTGCATCCTGCTGTCTGTGGTGGTCCTGGGTCCTGCTGCTCCAGCCCCCACTGGCCCATCTCCCACAGAAACACAGAGCCCTTGTCCGTCCATGGGCTCGGCTGCTCAGGGGCAGAAGGATTAGCCCAAGGGCGCACGCAGCTCCAGGATCACCAGAGGGTTCAGAGGGCACCGGTGGTGTACCAGCATTCATTCCAAACCACATCCAAGAATGTTATGCTGAAAAACCCAGTGGTTCCCAGCCTGGATTTTCAGGGAATAGAAGTGGTTCTGTTTCTTACTTTAATTGTGCAGCAGCTCTCTTGGTGGAGAGGACAAACAGTGAACTCTTACGGAGAGTATGTTCTGACTCCGTTTCCCTTCACAGAATAAATTCCCTTTATTCTGTGTGTCTCTTCGGCTTCAGCTGATATGGTATGAGAAGAAAATTATGATGTGCTGTAAGAACAGATTGAGTATAAAGGTCTTGTTCTCCCTCTGAGAAGTAGTGATTTAAAGTGATCCATTATCATTCTAGTTAACTTAGAGGTGTTATTGCAAACAGTTCAGGCAAACATACTTTTAAATTATAAGCAATTTATTGGGGGGTAGGGATGGGGGGTTATATTCCCAGGAAATCCTGAAATTATATGCAAATTGAGCAGAAAGGTTTAGTCACAAGGGACCTCTCTTAAAATTTTTGTGAGAATATGTATGCTTATGAAGATTAAGGATCTGGCATCACTGAAAATGTATTAATCAACAGACAAGATATAACACAATGCACTCTTTCCAATGGCCTTGGCTCTGACCCTTTTAAAGATAATGGGAATACTGTCCACTAGGAACTAGATTAGGACGATCAAGTGCATTTCATCAGGGTATGACTTGAACCATGATCCCAGAGGTGAAAAGCCAGAGGTTTATCCACTGAGCCAACCAGCCTCTGTCCAGATAAAATCTTGAATATGATGTATAAGGGCAAATTAGGGTAGAGAAAGGAAATTGATTGCTTAGGACCATTGCTACCTCAGACTGGTCACAAGGAAATCCTGCCTATCCTGAAACTGCTTCTTTTATTTAAGGTGGTCTTCTGAGATTCCTGATTTTCATAAAGTATTAATAGGAAAATAGCTTCATGCTCTGTTTGTTTATTCAGAGGCAGCATTCCTGTGTTTAGAATTGCATTTGCTTAAATTAATGATTAGTTGGTATGCCACTGGATAAACTGCAAAATGAGAAATGACAGATAGGAAATATTACCAATAAATTGTTCTCACTAGCAAAACATAAATGTAAAGCCAGATTGCACAAACAAGTCAGTCCAGATGTGTTGGGTTAGCTGTTTACTGCAAGCTTCAAATAGATGAATTATTCTGATGTAGAATTTGTCCATCGCACAAAGTTACAAATATTATTTCATGACCTTTTCCCACTTGTCCTGTTCTATACAGCTGCTGTAAGGCCTAAGGATAATTCAGGTGTACTGTGATATATTTCTTTTATTAGGCATTGGTTCTTGTTTAAGTCTAGCACGAAGAGTAGGTTCAGCATCTGTATTTACACTCTGTAGTCCAGCCTGTAGTATGATCTGCTAACGTGCTTTGGCCCTTTTTAACCTGTGTGACTTGGAAAAGAATATCCAAGGAGGCAATGTTTGCACCTGCATTCCAATCCCCAAGTTTATGGATCTCACCATCATCCCTTACAGTTAATATTTGTGCACACAAGCAGCATACCAAGGCTTCCACATCTTGCCCAAAGTCTGTGGCAAGCCAAATAAAGATAGAAAGGTGCTTAACTGTTTTTTCACCATCTCTCTGCCATAGCTCAATCTTCTTGCACTCTCCAGGTACCCCTCATAACCTCCCAGATGAATGCCTGCATGCACACAGGATTGCACACACGCATAGAGAAAAGCAAATAGTAAGTTTAACTTGAAAAGTTATACTTAAGGACACTTCCATACAAAAAGCACAGCTAGAGATGAGAGTGGGGTACCCAGCTGCAAGGATGGAGAGATGGGTTCTGATCCCTGGTCTGAGGCCTCCTGTCTGTGTATTTGTGTTACATAGGTGTTGAAAGAAAAATGCTGTGGGAAGCACAGGCTGAAATCCTTCTCTCTGCTGCTCCCAGGAGCTGCCTCCAGCAGTCCTCACTGCCAGCAGTGCCCACAGGCAGAGCCCTGCTGGGTGAAAGGTGTGCCCTGCCTCGCCTGCCCCAGCACCCACCTGCTGGCACCCGGCAGCTCTCCACACAAGGAGGGTACAAATTTGAATCCCTGCTGGAAGAGGAACATCTCAGTGTTCGGTGTCTGGAAGTTCCCAATGACCTTGCGAGGTGCTTGGCTCTCTGTGAGGGAGGCACGGAGAATGACTGGAGCTCCCCACACACCCCCAGGGGCACACCCAGCATTCGTTTGCCTCTGTGGTCCTGCCTGTTCCCCAAAAGACTCATGTCAGCCAAGCCTGCCTCATGGGCCTCGCCTGGGGGAATCTTCAACCCACAATGGGAGTTTTGCCCAAGTAAGAAACATTTCATAGTCATTCCTCAAGAAAATTCCAGTTTTTAACCACTCTACAAGTAATACTAAAACTGTATTCTCCATATTTCATACTTCTGCTGAATTGCAGCTCACAAGTAACTGTGTAACAGGACAGTACAGTGCATGCTGGTTTGGACTCCCAAGTGGGACAAACTAATGTTTCACAGTAACGGATATATAAAGTTTAATGAAATAATCCATTGAGTGTGTCATATTTGCAAGCAGGATATTCCTAATTAAAGTCTTTTGGTTTTAAGGATAGCATCCACTTAGTCATTCCTGACATTTTGAAGGAGCTTTGTCACAAGCTGCTGTGCACAGTTTATGAATTACTACAATAATTTTTAGTGTCTGTCTCAGCAAAGTTGTGAAAACGGCAATTTGCATGAATGCATTTTTCTGGAGTCAATTTTTTTTTAAATTGAGGTAAGCACTGAAATCCCAGGAGAGTGAGTGACAAAATCCATTTTTCCCATCAGAAAATGGGAAGCATGTGTTCAACTGTGACTAGCAGTTAGTCACAGGACATGGCCACTGGCCTGTGGGCCACACTGCCCTCACATCACATTGATGGTCTAGAGAGCAGATACCGTCCGCTGGAGGAGTTGGACTGGAGCACAGGGTGATGGGGATGTAGTCTCTGTGTTACCTCTTGGGTGCTCCAGGCTCTCTACTGGGCACAGGGCAGCGTGAGGGATGGGATGCAATTCACTGCTGCAGGGCAGCGTTTGGGCAAGGAGCCCTTGGGGTGTGGAAGGAGCTTCTGTGGTCAGCAGAAAGCTCACTGGTGCTGCGTGAGTGGGAGCCTAGGCTTAATCTGTGTCAGTGCTTTTGGCTTCTTAACTAGTTTATCCTTTACATATACTTCAGTCCTCTCATTAAAAACTAATTTCCTGAGTAGTATGACAGGTTCTGATTTCTGATGTTTTTTTCAAGTAACAAAAGTCTCACAAGATAAGATCTGGATTCTCTGCTGCACGTTGCATAACAGAGGGGTGGCTGAGCCCTTGGAACTGTTAGCAGGGTGTTTGGCTGACAGCTTATCCATACCAATAGTGTTAGCCCTCCGTGCTGCTAGCCATGCATTGCTGTGCCTCACCCCCCTAATGCTGAGAACAATCTCTTTGGTGCCATTTCTCTGTGTGCCATAGATCTACATTTATGTGGGTGTTTGTGGTTTGACAGCACTGCCATTCAGGATATATAGATATGTGCAGAAATATTATATTTTACAGAAACAGCATAAGTGGTACATTTATATTCAATGATTTGGGTTTTTCTCTGTGAAACATGATTTTAAAGACTGACAATGAGAGAAAGAAGATTGAGATTCAAAATATATAGTAATAGATCATTTTACAAAGTCTTCATTAGAGAAAGAAGTAGCTTTAAAATCAGGCAGAGTTGTGTATGGCATTTTCATGGATAAATGGGAAGAATCAGCATTTCCACAGACCTTTATCTGAAGTCAGTAGACTGCTGAATCAGTTTCTAAATAACTTGCTGTGACTGGAAAGATGGATAAAACTACTGTCTTTCCAAAGTGTCTTGGAAAAAAATGTGTGCTCCACAAGACTGGCAAAGGAGGTTATGGTGACCAGGGTCCACATGTTTTAATTCTCTGAGGTCACTTCTGTATGCTCATCTCCTCTTTTTGGTCTGAAACTTCATTTCCCTTTCACAGCTGTGAATTCTCTGGTGGGTCCTGCAGATGGATTTGATGAATGCTGCTAATATCACCTCCTGATCTACCAGTGCTCTGACTTTGGTCTGTAGGTCTTGATGAGTAATTGCTGTTGTTCTACTCCAATGACTGAATTAAGTTGCCCTGTTTGAAGGGGTTCATACGTGTATGATTTTAGCCAAGGTGGCCCATTGCAGTGTACCAATAGATGCTGACCTTTTACCAGTGCCTCATTGCTTTAAATTGAAGCAAGCAGAATCTCAGTTTCTGCTGGTGCCTAAACTCCCTTATAACCCTTTGATTACTGTCAAGCTGCATAATGTAGAAATTTAGAATTTTGCACATTTCTTTCTCCTCCGCCCTGGCACATAAATGCATGTAACAGCGCTGCCAAGAGAAAGGGAGCAAAAAGTGAGACTCCCATCAGCAGGTTTTACAGACTACACAGCACCCTAGAAAACCAGCAGTTCTGGTAATTCCCTTAGGAGGCAATGGGCACTGCAGCTGACACAGGCATCAGCCCTAAATGCTTTTAACTCTCCTCAAATTAAATAGGAAATATTCTTTGCTGCAAATGCAGTCATTCCTATACACACTGCCTGGCTGTACTCCCCGCAGTGTGGGGTCACAGTGGCTCACAGGTATGAGCTAACTATTGATATATTACCTGTATGGATGGATGGTGTTTTCATTCAGGTGTTAATCAAACATTCCTGTTGGGCTGGTCACTGGGCATTGCAGAGCAAACATCTTGACGTAATATCATCAACTCAGTGTTGGAACAGATAAAACATAGATCCTGCATCATCTTTGCTCTTATTTAGGTATAAATACATTGGTCAAACTGACTTTGGAGGAAAAAAAGCAGTCTTCTGAAAACTGCCTATGACATATAATTCTGGAATGAACTGCCAGTCACAGCATTTTTAAATCTCTGTGTAATTGCTCAAATTATCACAGTGTGTCAGGTAACACCTTAAAGATTTGTTTCTTAAGGATGATCTTATTATGAGTAAATTAACTAGAACAATATATTGATTTTTAGCGTTTGAACTTAATTTCTTTATCATTTTTAAGACATTTAGAGTGACGGACATACTCATGTTTCCTGTTACAGCAAATACATTATTCACAGTGCTGATTGGTGTACAGTATGGAAATGAGTGAGCAGTTTGTGCTGAAATTGCCATGAAAGGAGTATTTTCCAGATGGGGTTTTTAAAGACAACATTAGATGCTTTAAAAGTAAAGACATTACCCTGTAAAATTCTGACTGCTCCGTAGTATCATCTTGCCCATGTTAATTTTCATTCATTTCCTGTCATGCCAGGTTGCTCCAGACGCCCATGTACTTGTCTTAGAGCAGATATGATGCCCGTGTCAGGCCCTATGCCTCCTCTTACTAAAGTTGCTTTCAGGGCAAGGGACATTTGTAATTGTTCTGACAAGACCTAGTAAACACCTTGTGTTTGCACTAAAAATCTTGCATTTTGAGATTACAGGCTTAAATGAGAATGCAAGTGCTTTTCATACCAAAAAAGAATAGTTAAAACATGCTCTTCTACTGAAAAGAATAACTGCAGTTTTCACAAAATACACAGTTCAGGTTTTCATCATCTCTTCCCTTCCTCTCCTCACTGCCTGCAGTGCTGCCAGGTAAACACAGAGAGGTTGTAGGGAGGTTCCCACTGCTCAGCCCTGAGCACACAGATAACCTGTCCTTGCCCTCGGCAAGAGCGAGCAGGTGTCTGTCTGCACACTTTGTGGTCGTGTTTGGACAGAAAGTTACAGGTACTGTAACGCAGTCACTTAACAGCTAGGAAAAGAATAATTTATAAAAGTGCATAATTATTTAATATATAGCAGGAAATAAAAGCTTTTCTAAATTATCCAGCAAAAATATTTGGCTGTTTTACATGGCAGGATGAATTCTTCACCATGAGTGTTCCCTAAATACTTCTAGGCACCTAGTAGGGCTTAGGCTGTGTCGATTCAGATTGAAGCTGTCCCTTTACCTGAGGAAACTTGGGAAACTGACAGCACAGTACACAATGCAGTCTTGTTTCTGTTATCTGTCACCAGTGTCAGCAGCTCATCTGCATAGCACAGACACTACGTACACAACTGCAGCAAACAAACACAGCAGAAATTTTTGTGGGTAATAATGCACATCCAAATGCTTAGTCCTCTAAACCCCAGGCCTCACTGAGTTTGCAAGTACCATCATAGCAAGAACAATCTGAATGTATAAAATTTTGAAAATGTGGATTGGTGTGAGAGGACAATGCATCTATTGAACTTCACCAGCCCTTGGGATGCCCATGAGTAATTTATACCATTGTGTTCTGGGGAGCATTGTTCTTTCATTCAGTCCTCGCAGTTTAACGCTTCAGAAACAGCCTTCTCTCCTGATGCCTCTCTTTCCCTACTCTGAGCTGTTTACTTGGAAAAGTAGGAAATACATATTTGCACCACATTAATAGACAGACATTTCAATTAATAGTTTTAACTGGGGATGGCAACTTGTTTTCTTCTCCCAGATACATATTGGGCAGTTGATACCTTTAAGGTGGAGACCCATGGAGCAGGAAGGGGATGGTTTGAAAACAAAACATTTGTTTTCATAGCCAGTGTGTATGTATCGTGGCTACCAATCTGTTTTGCTTACTGAAATACAGAACACAGTCTGGAAACATTCATGGTAATGGAAACATCCATTTATTCTTCAAGTATGTTGAAATTGCTTCAGTTAGACTAGTGAGTGACTGGACCAGCCCAACATTTTTAGGATTGAGTATATTATTAGATATATACTGTAAGTTTCCACACAGATATTTCTAAATATTTATCCAAACATTGAATTCTCAGGCTTTCAGTCAGATGTTAAAACATCTACAAATTGTCATGGTTATTGGTATTGCAGAATCTTTTCCAGCATACTGTCGCAGCATTTGGTGTTGTCTGAACTAAAGTAGGGAAAGCTGCCCATCACCTGGCATCTTCATGTAAAGGTACCTACATATGGCAGCGTGGCAGGAGAAGTTGGAGAGAGCTGGCTGAGCCGTGGAGATGGAGCTAATCAGCAGTGCAGGTGGTTCAGGTAGCTGCTTTTCACACAGATAATTAATGTGTACAAGTAGCTGCTAATTGCACGTTTCAGGAATGATTTATGAGGTGACAGAGGGGAAAGAGGGACACAATCTAATTTCTTTGGGAACCTCTCCCATTCATACAATGGTATCAGCACAGCTGTGAGATGGGACATGATTAATGAACAGTGGGCAAATACACCTCCGTGGCGCGGGACAGTGCCGGGACGCTTGTCAGAACAGCAAGCGGCCCTCAGAGCCGGGGCCAGCACCGTGCAGATGATGAGCTGTTGTCTTTAGCTTACCAGTTCCCTGGGATATCAGGCTGCACCCCAGCCAGGTTCTGGAGTAAGCTAGTTTGTGTCCATCAGACCAGCTACAGGTTTAATGGGGATAATTATCATTGAGTTGTTGTGAGTGGGTTTGTGTTTATGAACAAAGACTGTGGATATTTATTTTCTCTGTAGAGGTCCAGGGGAAAACAAATGTAGCTAGGACTAATATTTATACAGGACATTAAATCTAGACTTATGGACATCTTTGTTAAACACCTGCTTCTGGTGCTCTGTCTTGGCTGCTGCCTGGGAACACCCTTTACCTACTGACACGTATCCCTCTGTCTGCTATCTGCCATGCACCACCTGGAATAGGTGTTCAGGAACACCTCTCGTCTTTGCTTGGGAAGAGTGATGTGCACATCCTTGTGATTTTTGTTCCTGCTTATCTGCACTAAAGATAATACAGAGTAACAGGATACGTTTCACTGACATGCTCACGGGCTGATTAGCATACCAGTTTGCTGTACTTCTTTAATGCTAGTCTGGTTTATCTCTGAAAATATTGCTAATGTAATTTCAAGAAATGTAGCCTTCTTGCAGTATGAGAGCACTTACAGGTCAGTGCTGTGAAGAGCCAGTGTTACAACTTTTATTGAGAAAAATGAATGTTTTGAATACTTTTCTCAAGGCACTGTTTATGCATCAACACAGTCCAGACTGTTTTACACTGTATTATAAAAACTGTTCTATGAAGGCTGTACCTCAAGCTGTGTGATCATAGTCTCTTTTTATTTCCTTTTATATAATGCAGTACTTTTAAATTGCTGCAGTTCAACATTAAAGAGTGAATGCATTTATTTCTATCTTTTATAGCTTTTAGAATTTGACAGAGAGCTGTCAGTCTTTAAAGACAGATTGTATGAACTGGACATCTCCTTTCCTCCCAGGTAAGATTCATATGTAATCCATTTATTTAACCAGCTACAACATAATTGTTACTTGCACTGTTGGTAAAATGTGAATGTTCCCATATTTATTGCAGAAATTATAATGATCTCTGTTCCTTTCATGACTCTTTATTCTCCCCACATCCCCTCCATCATTAATAAACCACGTGCAAGTAGTGCTCTGTAGCTCATCACTCGGGTTCCACTGATACTGTCTTTTATAGCTGCTCTTAAAACAGACCTGGCAGGATTGTGTGCTCAGAGATGTGGAAGGACTTTTAAGCACTGGGGCTAGACCACCTGTTAAATCACATTATTGCAACCATAAAGACAGTCTTTGCCTCAAGCTGTTTGATGACTGCGAGCAGAGGCACTCAGCAGGAGTGCGGTCAGCTGGGGGTGTAGAGCCTGCTGCTATCACTCAGGGTAATACAAGAGGGGTATCAGGAAAGGGGGCAGGAACTTAGATTCTGTTTTTTCAGTTTCAGTAAACATCATGTAACTACTAAAGACAGAATAACTTGGCTGGCTTAATACACATGCATTATTTTAGTCATCCCTGAGGTGTTTTAGCCATGAATAGACAAGTATTGCTATCATACAAAACCAAGCCTTTTGCAAATGGTAGTCCTGTTCAGGAGAAATCTGTGGAAAATTTGGTGCCGTTTTATACATGTATGGTCCCTTTCCAAGAGTGAGGAAGTCAAATCTCACAGTTGCTTTCAAGGGAAAGGAATACTGCATTCACAAGGAAAAAGTTCAAAAACTGGTAGAAAAAAGACAGATAAAACTATGCTTTTATATACTTTTCTGTTAATAGATACAATATTTTTAAATACTGCTATTTTACGCTTCATGGACAGATAGAAAAGTATGATGTTTTGGCATACACTAAGAAAAAATTTGGAAAGCTTGCCTTTTTGTGATCATAATCTCATTACTTCTCACCAGCCAGCTGCGATACTGATTTGTATTGATCCCCTGGGACAGTGGAAGTATGCACGGAGAGGTTGCCACCACTCTAAATTGTCCTTATTGATTGAGAATGATAACAGTAGACCAGCAGTGTGTGTACATCCCTGAGTGTGTCTCACTCGTCATGTATCTGGTCAGGGTAGATGAAGGTGAGGGGAAGTGATATGATTTTTATACCATACATACTCTCCTACTTCATTTCTCCAACATTAGTGCTTTCAGCCAGAGCAAGGCTTGCCAAAAATACATTGTTCCATTAATAGTTTTCAGATTCTTCAGACCACTCTGTAAGTGCAGTTTGGTGTCATGCTCCCCTCAAGCAGAGATCAGAAATTAGGTGTGAGTAGTCTCTGTGTGTCTTAGTTCTACTTGCTCGGTTTCCATAACAACTAGGTAATAGTAAAAATAATAAATGGTAAAAAATTTTTATGTACTGAAAGATGATATGGAAAGGACGCTAACACTGAGTTTAATTAACACAAAATTTCTTCAAACTTACGCAGATGATACTGACAAAATATGAGACTTGAATATGAGAATATTGCAAAAAATAAAATACATAAAAACAACAGGCTAAACTCATGCATACACAAAGAGCAAACTGGCTTTACATTAGGATGCTTTTTTCACCCATCCCTCCTTGTTTTCTGTGTCATGAGGCAAGGACATGCTACTGTCCATCCCATGGTCCTTGCACAGCCACAGGCTCAGGAAGTCCTGTGTAAGTGAGGTACTTTCAGAACTGGATTCTCAGTTGTAAGAGTTACTGCAGGTCAATATGGTAGTTTTGTTCATGAAACAAGCACATTGATTTCCCAGAAGAAATAACATTATTTATTTTTCTTCTTATTGAAATAATGACCACAATGTTCTATTAACTGCAAAACCGTGTATTTTAAATAGGCAAAAAGCAATTATTTTAATGTAGTACATCTTCTTTTTAACTTGGAATCTTTTCACTCATGCAAGGAAGAAATTAAATATATGGCCTACATGTCTTGCTTTTACTTCCGGTAGTTCTTCCTCCATTTTTCCTCTTTTTTCTTTTCTGTAGCTTATGATGATGTAGCAGCTGTTATATCACATTTGTAAATACAAGCTTGAATTACATTTGTCATATATCCAGTCATACACTAGATTTTGTATTTTTAACAGAATACAATATCTAGTGCATGACTTGTATCTAAAATCCTTGTAACTGAAGGAGGGTACAATCAGCCCTGTAGATTTAAAAACCATTTCCTTAAGCTTCTTGTTATTCTTAGCTGGAAAGTGTGCAGTGCATCCGTTTGTTCTGCAAGTGCATCAAACAAAGGCTGTGTCACTGAAAGAAGGGACAGAGAAAGCTCTGGTCACTTTTGTGTCAAGCTTAGGGGCTTAGTTAGCAAGCACTGGAATTTAGGAGGAAGTTGTAAGCAATTGTAATGATAGCCTTAAAGTAGTATTCCAGAATTTAATTTATACATGCTATTTTAATTATGGTCGATTTCACCTCTAGTGATTTTGTCTGTGAATCACTCTCTACTTCCTTGATCCTTCTTGATGCTTGGTGTTCTGGACTTACATCATGGGATGCAGACAGTATCTTGGTTAAAACGGTACTGATCACATCCAAGTATTGCCTTTCACAGCTCACAGGAAAGGAAAGGGCAGTTAGGACAATTTTCTCTTTCTTTCATTTGCTTCATCATTTCTGCATGCAATTAATTGATTGATTGTAGAACACAGAGTTCTACAAATCGATAGCACAGTTGCATTTCTGTCCTACTTTTAACTTTTTCCCTCAATTCAGTGGAAATTCAGTGTACTTTTGAGATAGATAGGAAAGGTCACAGCCCTTTGAGTCACAGGAGACTGTTACTTAAAAATCCATTTTTTTATCAACCTAAACTGCTTATTCTCTGGACTTTATCATGAGATATTACTGATACACTACTGTAGCTGGCCTGAGGTTGAAAGCTTTGGTCCTTCGAGTCAGTGATATTTTTGTGGTCAACTTCAGTGGGGTCAAAATTTCGCCCTAAGCAGTTTTCTGGGTTTGTTTTCACACCACTCCTAGAGTGGCGTCACACCATGGTCCAGTTTCTCAGGTGTAAGTAGGGAAAGGTGGAAACAGGCTGCCTTATAACTGACCCTGTTTTACCTTGGTGCCCTGAGTGGCACCCAGTGCAGCACAAGTTCCAGTCCTGACCAGGACAGCCAGTACCCATTGTTCATAAGGGGCTGTGTGCCCAGTGAAAAATACTGGCTTTGTAGCATCAAAATGAGCAAAGTACTGATTAAAATAATTAGTAAGGAAACAGTGTCTGGTGGCACCCAGCATATGGCAAGTGTAGGAGAGAGAACACCTTTTTGGAGGGAAAGTCTGGAGCCCAGCTGGGCCTGAGCAGTATTTTCCTCAAGCCTCATGGGCACTGAACCCTGTCCTGACGCTCACACGTGGTCGCCATGTGGGCCGCCGTGAGCAGCTCCATCACACGCTCCTGCAAAAACTTCTTCATATACTAAAGAATTGTTTGTCTCTAATTGTACTTTTCTCAGTTACCACTGTACAAGTATTTCTGAATTTAGTTTTAAATTCGAGTCTGTGGTTACAAAAAATGAGAGTAAAAGTGTTGCTGTTAAGATTTGGAAGTTTTGGTGACCTCAAAGTGCTTAAGTACTTCTGAGTACAGACTGAGAAAATAGTCAAGTCTGATTCTTGCATATTCTCAGTTTTTGTTTGAAGTTATGGAAAGATTTCTTCTATTGTACTAATCTGAACAGAGAGAACATTTTTATATCTTTCTGTATTAATTGTTTTATGTTAATATATCTGCATCTTTTACAGTTGATTTCTCTGTCCATTTTTCTTAATTTCAAATGAAACCATGATAGTCATGTAGGCATTTATTTTTATACTGGTAAAATTTTTTTTAAAGGAAGTCACTATACTAAGGAACTGCTAAATTGCCTTAATACATTGATAAAAAACTCATATATTCTTAAATTTTTGGGAAACTGAGGCTCTGTTTGTCTGTACAGGAGTGATTGGGAAGAGATACCACTCTTGATGTCTGGGATTTAGGGAAAATAATAAAGAAAAGGAAGGGAAACCAAATAAATGCAAACTCTCATTTAAAAAGCTCAAGGTTCTTCTTACCTTTTTATTTAGGGACCTAAAATTCTGAAACTGTCAGTCCTTCTCATTGCCAGTTTTTCATGACCCTGAGGTAGCATTTCATTATAAGTAGTGATAGAAATGTTGGCTTCTGAAGCAATTCTCTAACTATAAAATTCCATAATGAAATGATGTGCTGGAAATACCTCAATGGAGTTTTGTTCTTCACTGTATTTATAACTATCAGTTTCATTTTGCTCTTCAAAATCCATGTGCAGTGTGCTGTGTGCTTTCCTGCAGTTTGTTACTTACTTTTCTCAGCTGATTGTAAACTACATCAAGCAACCAGGGAGAGCACTTAACTCTTATGACCTGTCTAGGAAAACATCTCAGGAATCATTATGCACAGGTTTTGGCAAAAAAAAATAGGTCTGTACATATTCCCAGCCTACTATATTGTGTTTTTAATACCAGCTTTTATAAACTGAATGTTATATAAACCTTTTCTTATTTTCTTTCTAGTCCCTGTGCTAATAGTTCCTAAAAGTAAAATTTGGTGTTGTAGGGACTATCAAAAGTTTTAATTCTGTAGAGAGTGTACATTCTGTACTGAGTCAAGAACACTTCACAATATTTTTTGTAAACTGCTGAATTCTTGCTTGTCTCTAAGCAATAATGAATAATTCTGTAGAGTAATTGAAATACCAGGGGCCTCTTTTCCTGCATTGTTATATTTTCCAAGTCCAGACAGCCACTGAGAAAACACAAATATCTCTGAACAGCTCTTCTCAGCACTGGGTGTTCCAAAGAGAACTGTTCTACAACAAGTTACTCCAAATCTTCTGTGCTGTGTGGTGCTCTGAGTGAGGACACACCTCATTTAAAGCCTATGCAGGAAGGTGTGTTATGTTGACTGTCCATTGGGAAAGGCTGCACATAACACTGTAACTGAATTAATACAGCCTTGTAGACCTGGCTTAAATCACTAAAAGCCAGGACAGTCAATTCTATATTTAGAAAAGCTGTTTTTCAAGACTTTACAAGTTTGTAATGACCATTGCTTTTATTGTGTATTGAAATGTGATATGAGAGGCTCCAAAACAAGAAGTAGAACACATGCTTCCCTTTGGTTCACAGCAGAATCACAGAAGAGCACCTTGCAAGGCTGTTGCAGGTGGATTTTTCTGCCCCTATACCATATCTGCCTTGGGTTACTCCTTCTGAGTACAGCCGGTGTGACATCAAAAGGACAAGTACAGAAGTAGAGGATGCTGTCAGCCTGTGGCCAGTCCCCATCTCTGTGAGGAGGAGGGAGCTGAGTTCTGCTCTCAGAGTTCCTTCTACAGTTCATGGGACAAAATTTGAATAACAGCTCTAGGAGGGGAGACTAGAGCCTTGGCAAGGGTGATAAGATGGCAGGTGAATGAGGATTTTCAAAATTGCCAGTTTGGTTCTCAAACTACTAAACAATATTCAAATGGGCATTTGTTGGATTTTACGAACTACATGACTATTTTTAATCATACGTAATTTTTGGTAGGTGTAAATAACAATTATTTATGTAGTACATCTATGAGACTTATTAATTGATTTTGCATCTGTAAATTGAATGGTATTAAGGCAGCACAGCAAATTAATGTTACTGCATATGCAAAGGAGTTTTGACAGGGTCTTGATGGATTCTGTGTTACTGCACAGTAACACAGCTTCAGGACTTTTTAATTAACCTTAAATGTGGGAAGGATTGAAGAGCCACTTCTGAGCTTTCCTACAGTCACATCTAAAAATAGCATCTCTGCAGGCATACTTAGGGAACTCAAAACTAATCTCTTGTTCTTCCCCAGTGCAATACTGTCATTTAGTTTAAGACCATATGTCTGCTTGATCTGATGTGAATTCTTCCTCCTGCCGTGGGTGACCATCGCACTGTGGTGCAGAGGGAGGGGTGCTCAGGTAGTCACCCCTTAGAACCATCAAGAACAAAGCCTTGACTGAGCCTAAGGGTGCCTCCAACCCAAACCATTCCTTCCTTCTGTGATTTTACAGCACTGACAGCATCTGCAGGCCTGTCACTTATCTCCTCTCTGTTCAGCAGCCCTAAAGCATTTCCTAAATTCCTCTTCAATTCTGAGTTCCTTTTAATTCTTTAATGTATGTGCCTAAGCCGTATCAGCTCACCACTCTGTATGCCTGTGCCCAGAGGAGCATGCCAGGGATGCAGTGAATGAACTTCCAGGGAAAAGAGTCTTACGCAACCTGGTCTGGACCCGGATCTACTGATGCTGTGTCCACACAGGCTCCCAGCATGTTCTGTCCAGGGTCCTTGGAGCTTGCAGGGCAGTGGCAGGAGGACAGCCTGGGCCAGGCATTCCTCTGGCCCTGTCCAGAGCCCACCCTTCCCTCATAAACCCTTCCTCTGTCCTGGTGAGATATGCAAAAGGTGAGGGCAGCCTGGCAGGGAAGCCACAGTTTAACAAAAAGCCACAGGCTATGTGGCAGGTCTTCTAGGCAACATGTAAACAATCTTTCCAACAGAGTATTTTTCAGGCATTATTCACCCACTCCTATACTCCTGTATTTTGAGGCCTTTTACTTTATATGGTAAATATTCATGTTTTCATCTTCTTACCCTTTGTGATCTAATGTAGTCTGTAGCAACCCAAGCCACTGGAGACTAAATACAATTTAGAATTTTAAACTCTGTAAGATCTGTCACTCAGGCTGAACAGTCTGGCCATGAGCAAATAGCCCAGTGTGAGGCTGCAAAGGACTTCATAGTAGTCAACAATCACTGCAAAAGGCAGGAGATGTGAAAAAAAGAAGTAACTACATTGTGGTCTGTCAATATACAGGTGGGCAATTGTTACCTTTATCACTGCTCTCCATTAATTATTATAATTATTCTTGTAGCTGTTGTATAGCAAAGATAGGAGCTGACTTTAGCAAGAGTTCACACCCACATACAAGGTTTGCTCTCAGATAAGGCTGCATGCACAGCAATCTTATGTATTAATCATTCTCTTAAAGTGACCTATTCTTGTTTGCTGTTGAATTAGGCTGTCATGTAATTTACTTGTTGGACATATGTTTGTGTCTTAGATACCCTCTGTGTGATATTTGTCTCAAGCAGACCCTCTGCACTGGCAGTGTCTTGGCTTTTGATGCCTCTCACCAGGAGATGGATTGAATCTCATTTACTCTCAACAGGGTGTTCCTCCTTTGGAATTCTCTCTAGCACTGGTTCATTATTCTGCAAAAATCTTATTTAGTCTATAAAATATATTTTCTCTACCTTGTATTTTGTCCCATGACCCTTCTCTATTCTAGAAGGTTGCACAACGACACATGTATTTTTCTGGTCTGATTTGCCCTGAGCCAGCCTGCTCTGCATGAAGCAAAGCCCAGAGCGCTCCCTTGTTCCTTCCCTTCTGCAGAGACCATTCAGAGCAGAACCTCTGTGTGCCATTGCACAGAGCCCTGAGGTCACCCTTGGGTGTGACATGGAAGGACAAGATGATGGTTTAGGTGTCAACAGGCCCCCCCCTTCCTTTCCAGTTTTCTCACTGCCTCTCTGCATGTTCTCAGATCATACAGATTGCCTGCTGCCAGGGCAGGGCAGCACTCCTGAAGCAAAGGGAATTCTCATTTCCTAGATCATCACCTCAGTAATGCTGCTGCATCCTGTTGTCTCACAAAAGGGAAATTAGGCACTTAAATTTAAAAGCCCTAGGTTATTTTTATGCTTGCTTTATCACTTACTTTTTTAACATGATTTTTTTTTTTTTGTCAATTAAGAAGTATTTTCCACTGAACAGAAATACTTCAGATTCACTCATGCACTGTAAAACACCTTCCAGGTATTAGTGAGGTATGTGAAGTCACCCATGGATCTCTCAATCCCCAAGGAACAAATTCCCACATGACATGATGCAGTTGTCTGGGTGCTTCCAGCATCTAAGGCTGGAGCACAGGAACAAATTCCCAGCTGGAAGCAGAGAGACAGCTGTCATTTCCTCCAAAACAATTAGAATTTAATCATTACGATGGTTTTTCAGGCAGATCTTTCCTCCATGTTTCTCCTCACATTAAACCAGTGCCACTCTCACCAATTCTGTTTGCAAATTGAAACAGGGTGTTTCTTTAATTTGTGAGGAACTGGAGAGCATTACCCAAGTAGGCAGTTCTGTTTGGTTTAAGGAATTGTGGCAAAGGGGAAAAGAAAGGAAAACCAATGAAGTAAAAAAGTTTCAAAGAGTTAGTCTACACCATGTGTAAGGTAAGGACTACAGACTATGCTGCAAGCAGAAAATAAAGCATATTCTAAAGAGCTTATGGTCTTTGCTGCCAGCAAGGCTGTCCATTGTATTCCCATCTGAATGTACTGCTGAAAAGCCCAATAGTTTGGAGCTTGAACCCTGACCCACTTCTTGCCTCAGGTTCCCAGTTATTTTTTTCCAGCATGAGACTTTGTACGTTTTAGCCCCAAAATAATGTACTTTTGAGAAGTACAGGCAGGTACAATCCCAGAAAAGACATTGAGCTCAATCACAGTCATATACAGTAACATCAGGCTGTTCTGGTGCAACAAGCCAGCACTGGGTCCTTCCCAACAAGCCAACGTTATTCATAATTCCATTTATCCACTTGTAATAGTAGCAGTATTGCATACATTGAGTGGGATACAGCATTATTCTTATTAAAGCAACAGAGTGCATCACTCAGCGTTCACTTATTGCCGAATAATCTATTTTAGTATTGCCAAATAATCCATTTTTGCTAGCTGGGCCTCCCCACAGCTCTGGGATCAAACAGCAGAGCACAGTGTGCCAGTTGCCATCAGCCACGTGTCAGCCTCTGGTCCTGGGCAGGTTCTGGTGCCAGTGGGATGGAGTGAGCACTAGCACGTGTCCTCCTCATCACCAGGGTTTGGCCATAGGGTGTGAGCAGCAAGGGGAGATTTTCGCTATGGAGAACATTCTGGGTGAATGTTCTTCACAGAAAGTGAAGGGTTGCATTATGCTCCCTTCACAAGAAAGAGGCTCTGGGTTTATTTTTTTTTTAACTGAAAAAGGTCCAGAGCAACACTGGTGATACAAGAATGCTCACTCTGAAGCATATTACAGACCAGTATTTTCCAAAGACGAGTGTTAAGACAAAAAGCAATATGCCCAGCATAAATCCATAAAAAAGATTCTGATAAAAACACCATGTTGTTAAGCCTCCTTTTTTGTGTTGTGCCCAATCAGGGCTCAAGTCCTGTTTACCCATCCTGCCCTTTGCTGCTGGTTTGCCCGGGCGACCCCCCCTTCCCATTGTCACCTTTGACTCCAATTGTTGGTACTATCACCATGGTGTTAGTGTAGCCTGTGCAAGTAGCAGCTGTTTAACACATTGTTCTATAACTACTATGTTTGCAGGGCTCTGTTTGCCCTCCTGATCTGGCTGTAGTGAGACACGTATCGTGGCCAGTTGGCTCGCAGAGCATCACCAAGGCTTATTAGTGTTTTGGTACCTGTGAAGCAGATAATCTAATTCAAACAGCAGTGTGTCTTACTGCTTAGCTTAGATCTGCTGCCTAAGATGACCATATGAAGATAAATTACATGGGGTCGTTTGTTAGGAAGAGATCTAGGGAATCCAACTCTCAGGTTCAGGGAAATAAAAAATGGTAATTCAATTTTGAGGAAGAAACTAACACTCTGGTAGCTGACAAAAATTAGATGTCACCCTTTGATTGGTTGAATGGCATTTTGTTGAAATCACACTCGTGTACCAGTTCACACTAATGCTAACTGTAAATTAAAAATATCAAAATATTTTTATTTATATCTTTGGCCTTAAAACTTTCAGAGCACCCAAAGGTTGTATTGGCAGTCCACATTCACCATCCTTTCTCCAGGTAAATGTATCTCAGACAATCTGAGTGCATGTCAGAGCTGAAGGTAAATTTATCCAGCATTTTTTCAGAAAATATGAAAATAGTAAATAATAGTAAATAATTATCTGATTCCGCTTTTGAAGTTCTCTGTCAATGTCATATATAAATAGAAAGACTGAAAAGTGAGAAAAGGTTTAGTAAATGTGAGTACTCATACCTAAGCTCAAAAATAAAATGGACCAAATCAAAACTGTATCTCAGCTTTTCCCATAAAGAGCTTGGTTTTCATTGATGCTTTATAGTTCTATCCCATCTCAATTATTTTGTATTAGAAAAAAATCAGTGATATAAAATGTGGGGACTATTGACGGATGAGGGAGCACAAGGAGTTTTTGAATGGGAGGCATTTCCACTCCCTGAAACATGATAAAGTTTGAACCTAGATGTAGGCTGCAGAATTGTTCAGAATGACCTTTACTGGACTAAAAAAGATGAAATAGCTGAATTTTCCCCACTGTTGCCTAGTGAGTGCTGCCACACTTCCTACACCAGCAGTGGAAGTGTGTTGTCTGTAGAGGACAGAGTCCCCAGAGCAGCACCGGAGCGTTTCTGGCAGCAGGGCCTGTCCCGCGTGCTCTCTGAGCGGAGCGAGCTGCAGCAAACTGCCTGGGACAGGTAGAGGTAAGAGCCCTCCAGAGGGAATTAATTGTTTCCTGTTAGAAAGTACATTTCACCCATCTCACTAACAGATTTTATCCATTCTTACCCAAGAGTTCATTAGGAGCGTTTTCCCTAACTGGAAATGCCAGTTAAGGAGACATTTATATACACAGCATTGCTGGCTTGTGTTTTGAGTTAAGGCACTGCTGACAGGATGGTTTATGATGTCGGACAACTTTTCACCCTGCAGTAAGCATTTTTGTAAAGGTGTCTAATCATCTCTGACAATACCTGTCAGCAGTAGTAGTGCTCTGATATTACTGACCCTCTTAATGGTTTATTTTCCCCAAACAATTGCCAAGTAGTTCTCATCCTTATTGACTGTGAGTTCATTGGACAGCCTGCTCTTTATTAACAGAGTAGGTTAGCAATTCATCAAAGTATTTGGTTAAATTTCAACAATATTAAACATTATATTAATGATGTTGCTGGAAGTTTTATTCAGAAAACCCACCTGGCAGTAATCCTGACTAAGTAAGTGTAACTGAAACAAAAGTTTGTGAAATAGCGTGGAAAAGCAGCTAGAAGCAGCATCTTGACAAAAAGTAAATCCTAAACAACTGGAGATAAATTGTGCAAGCTTTTCACATGGATGCTCCAGAACTGCCTGTCCATGCGTCATCCAGGGGCATGCACAGTCAAAGTGTATTTTGTATAATTCTGCTGGCTGGCATACACAGAGAATAACAGTCTCTTTTTGCTATTAATTACCCTGCTAATATGAGTGGTTAAGGTCCTAAATTCCAACTTTGCCACTCTTTTAAATAGGGCATAAAATTTGTTCCATGTGGAATTCCCCATTTCCCCATGTATTTTTAAATAGATGTAATACAGTGTGTGTAAAAAAGTCTGTAATTGTGCGGAATACTAAGGAAGTGTGTACAGCCTTACCTCTAATACCTGATGTGGTAGCATTATATCTATTTATCATTTGTTTCAGTGGTACCTAGAGGCCTTTATCTGTTGTGTCATCATTTTTACATGAGCACTCAGTATTCATTCTCAAGATCACTGTTTTCTGTGCGTTACACAAGGTAGATTGTGATTGAGGCAGAATGCTAATGGAAGGAAAAAATAATACATTCTTCCCTATCTAATTGTGGGACAGGGAGAGCTGGTTTTACTTTTTTCTCTGCCACGGTCATCGTCCTGGTGGTCAAGATGAAGGATGGAAGCACAGAAGGATGGCACACTACTTCCCCTCTGAGAGATTGCTACTGGAATTGTTAACTTTTGATTATTTGGTATAGAGTCCTTAAATTTCTTTTTATCAGATCTGCAGTCGTTTTTATCAAATCTGTAATTATTTCTACAATTCACAAATCAGAAAATCTGTTGACTAGAATTATTAAGTAAGTTTTGACTTAAGAACTGTGAGTTCCTTACTTGCCTTGAGTGAATGTGTTAAAAGAGGCTGGAGATGTCAGCAAAACAAATCTAATTTAATGCCCTTGATCGTAGACAGTCTTACTCCTAATGTCTTTTGGAAGATGGGTATTACAAGAATAGTTCTGCTTTTTGCATGCACACAAGCTTAAATTTACAGTAATTTTTAAGAGACTATTTATGCCTGATGGCAAAGAAGCAGTCAAGAAGTGGGGTTGAAAGGAAGGACAAGAGAAGGGAAATCATGAAGCCAGCTTAGAAAGAACAAAAAGTGAACGGTCAAATAGAAGCGTGTATCGGCACACTCGTGTCTTGGTTACCCACTGAAGCAAGTGGAAATATTTTCCAGTTTCCTGAGTCCCATCATGAATCTGTGCTTTCTGGGCAGTGGCTGTATGGGAAAAAGCAAAAGGAGCGTTGTGCCTTCACGTGCCGGCTGTGCGGAAGCCCATGCGGTGCCGTCGGTGCCCGCTGCGCGCTCCGCAGCCCCCGGCCTCGGCAGGTGCGTGCCAGCAGGAGAGCACACAGGGGCTGCCTCCTGGGCACCCACTCCGGGTCTGAGTCTGAAACCACGTGCTGGATCGGCAGCTGGTTCTGAGCCTTTGGGCGTTTTCCCTGAGTCTTTGATTCTGCAACATCTTTCTGTTACGGCTGCATCAGAATCATCAGACTTCCTGAAATGCCTATGCATCTGTAAGCTCCTCCTTCCATTGCTACTCTTGCCTGGGTTTAAATCCCATCAGCTGGTGGGAAGACATCCAAAGGAAGTAACATTATGTAAGACACCAGAGTATCCTTGGGGACAAGACCCTTAAAAACACTCCAAACAAGCAAAAGCTTCAGAGTTCACATGCAGATGATTCATTTCTGGAAGCAGTCACACTATTTTCATGCCACTATTCACTTGGCTATGGAAGAGGATGGTGGAGACAACTTCTGGAGGGGTGTATGGTATTTGAAAAGTTCTGTTCTGGAATAGTACACATTCAGCAGCATGTTTATTCAGTGACAGGTATATTCCAGAAATCTCTAATAGAGCTTTTCTTTGCAAAAATCTATTTAAGATCAGTGGCATATAATAAATTAAAATATCCGTACAACCCAGAAAGTAAAAAAAAAAAAGAATCTCTCATGGGAATTTTGAGTCATATTTAGCTGTGACCACTATTTGAGCCCATCTACAGAAGAATTTTGCTTATTTCAAGGTGTTTGTGACCCCTCTAGAGCATGAAGGAGGAGAGCAAATAGTTTTCCCAATTTTGGGGGCATTTATCTTGTTAGGATTTTTTATTATGTCAGTGTCAGCATTTCACTGAGAGTGGGACTTGCACACGCCAGAGGGGAGGGAGGGAGGGAGAAGCCTTATTCATTGGGGTGCAGTGAGACAGAACACTCCATGCTTCTTGCTTCCTTCGAAGGATTCTGCCTTGGAAAAAGAAGAGCTTGCCTCACTTTATTATATTAAATTATTACCTACAGGTCATTTTGTCTGGGTAATTTTGCAGCATTTATTTTTATCTCTGTCCCAGCCATTAGAAATCTGATTTTTCAAAGATACTGGTAAACTACAGTAACTTTTTGACTCTGTGATCAGTGCTAAAGACCTTGAAAAATTGGCAGAAGTTTTCACCCTGTGAAAACATTAAGATAAATAAAGCAAATTGATAAATCCCATTTCATAGAATATAGGCTCTAGGATTAAATGCTCTAACACATAGCAGTAACAGATCATTCCAGGTACAGAACATCATATTTCAAAAACCATACAGTTAATGCTGTAAAAGGAAGGATTATTTGAAATGTGATTGATTCTTATACCTTTATGTCATAAAAAGTAGCTTCAGTTATCTGGGGTTCTGGAGTAAGTAGAGTAAGAGGTTATGAGAAAAAGTCAACCCTTAAGTTGCAGACAAAGAGCTTCTACTACCAATGTAGTATTACATCATCAAAATATTTCACAGACACTCAGAAATAAGCTGTACTTCTATATGTCAGTGAAGCAGCAAATTGAATTCTCATAATATGTTTTGAAAATGAGTCTTGTTAGGTTTGATGAGGTGGAAAACGTACTGAGATCACTGGTTTGTTCCAATACATTCAGTACGCTTTTCTTGGATGTTTGCCATGGCTAATCTTTTTAATGGCACTGTAGCTTGTAAACCCATTTGGTAGAGAGCTGTACGTCTCTGTTTCAGAGTATCACACCAAGCAGGATGGTAAATAAGTTTCTCTTCAAGCATGCAAACCCTTTTTCTACAATACTAGAAATTTTATTTTAACACAAATTTCAGAAAAACCTCAGTATTTCCTTTATGAATTCACTGAGGAGCAGAATAAAATGCAAATGTTGTTTCAAATACACTCACACATACATATGTAGATGTTTGGGGGTTTTAAGAGTTTTATCAAGGCAGACTTCAATTAATTCTGGCCCAATATTCAAGAAATTGAGCCTGTCACAAACCCTCTGGATTTCTCCAAAACCCCTTCTTAGCTACTCCCACATGCCATTTTGGAAATGGTCTAAGAAAACAGTGGGCCTTTTACAGTGTGATGAGCCATCATGGAATGCAAAGGTCTGTCTTACTAAACTGATGAGAACATTTGGGTGAGACATGAAAAACTCTAGCCTCAGCTTGTTGAGGGTGAGCCAGAGGTTGCCCCTCAGGTGCTTCCAATGATTTCAGCTCATGGGCTCACACAGGTGTGTTACTCTAGTTATATTTTGAAGATTAAAATAAACACTTTCTGTTGTCCTTTAAAGCTAAGTTAGAATGCACTGGAGATGTCATAGCATGTTTATGATGACCCCAGAGTGTAGCTACCATTTAATCTGCTTCTATTCAAGATGTCTTTACAAAATAATATACTTTTTCTTAACACAATTTCATAGGTACAGGATCTTATGTAGTCAGCATCACTTTCTTCAAACCACATTCCTGATTCCTTGGTTCTGAAAAAATCCCCTGCAAGGCCTGCTGTCTTGTCCTGTCTTCCTTTCTATCACCCTTAAAGAATCCATATAGGAGAGGTTTCTGTATAGCTGCAGTGATCCCAGCACTCTGAACTCTGTTTTCTGCTAAATTATTCCTGGATAACTCCCCTTGAGAGAATCCTGCAAAGAAATTGCACAAGATGAATTTTTTTTTTTCCCCTAGGTTTCATTTCTCACCTTCTGCATGTATATTTTCCATAGTCTCTTGTCTACTTTCAAGTTGTTGTTGAATTGATTTTTGTACTTCCACACAGATAAACAGTTTGCTGTCTTTAAACACTCTCACATGCAAAAGCACAAGGTAGGAGGTGAGAGTTTTGAAACTCTCTTTTGAAACTCTTTGTGTGTGTCTTAACTTGTTAACTCTACAGTAGAGTTGTAGATCTGAGAAGAGACATAGAGAAAGAGCACATGAAAAGGAAAGAGGGAGGAGAAAATAAATAGAAACACATACAAGTGTCTAGAAGAGCTGCTTCTAGACAGTGAAATTTTGGAAATAGTATGGCCCTTTGAGCCAGAGGTTTCAGACTGCTTTGCCAAGAGTCATTAATGGTTGTGGTTGGGATTTGTTTGCAGTTATCCCTACAGCGAGGACTCTAGCCAGGGAAGGCAGTACATGAACACGAGATGTCCAGCCTGGTGCGACAGAATCCTGATGTCCCACTCAGCCAAGGAGCTCATTCTGAAAGTAAGTACAGACCTGCAGCCCCCCAGTACCTCCACACTGCATTTATCTGCACCAAAGGCAGGTAGGGTTGAAAGACTGTCCTTGAGTTTGCCTGTAGCAAACACTTGCCAAGCTGGAGACAGCACACCATGGCAGTACATAGAGGGGTGTGCCTCCAGTGCTTTGCACCCAAAAAGGGGGACTTGGCCCCATAAACCCACTGACAGTGACTAAAAGACGAGCTTTCACAAGCAGTTCTTTTGGTATCTGAGCTGCCAATGATGATCAACTGTCTTCTGACCTGTGCCACTTCTGTGCTCTTCTGTGCGGGGATGCACAGCACCGGGAAACTGCTTGCTTTAAAGAGAGTAACTGTAAATAAAAAGCCCCTATAAAAAGGCCCCATTAGTCCCCCAGCCCAGTCCACCCTACAAGTGACATAAACAGCAGCACTGCCCATACCAGGGATTCAGCAGGGATGCAGACAGAAGCGGGTACAAGTGACTGCTGAGGAGTCATGCAGTTGAGAGAAAAACCTGTACATCAACAGCTGGAGGCACCTGAGTTACCAGAGTGGTAGATTTCCTAAGGTACTCCCAAGAATATGTCAAGTCCTAGACAGGCCAAATCTATCGCTGTCCCCTGAATGAGGATAGTCTCCAGCAGGTAGGCTCCTAACTTTGGTACACCAACGAGGTGCCTAAATTCAGACATTCCGTTAGAGCTTTAGAGATAAGCTTGTGAAACATTTTTAGAACATACAATTCCTCTTGGGATTTTGGTGTTTATAGATAGGGTTAGGGTTAGTTGGTGATGCTCTATCCAAGGTTAAATGATCTAAATATGGTTCAGGAGCCTTCCAGTTTTCTTTTCTGTCATTTGCTCTCTCCTTTTTGTTCCACTCGGCCCTCCTCCTTTCCTTGGAAGCACTGGACCAGGTCAACTGGTTACCTGTGCCAACTTCCACTGCCTCTGTTCCTGTGTGCTTCCTCATGGCACCTAGACCCCATCCTGCTGATGCTGGTTACCAGCTGTTCTAAAGGGCCAAGAACAGATCAGGAAAAGGGGGTGTGATACAAGATCTCTCCCACTTCTCTCTGTTCTGAGCTGGCCGGCTGGCCGTGGCCGTGGGCGGGCTGCATAAATGGATGTACTGCAGTGAGGTTGTCTTGCTGACCAGACTGTATGACTCTAACAGACTTACTGAACGCAAAATTGCCAAAAGTCGTGTGTCTGTCTGTGTGTTCCTGTATAATTAATGCTGCTTAGTGGGAGTGAATTACAGAAAATAATCGTGTAAGTAAATCAGTGTTCTATAGCTTCATGGCTTCTTTTTTTCCTGTTTAAATTAATTACACCCTTGAAACTTGCTCTCCTGAAGTTTATAACCTTCTTTTTCTCTCTCGTCGGGGTTATTTATCTCATGATTAGACTGTTTGCTTTGCAGTATATAACTCACTAAAAGGCTGGGAACATGTTTTCCACAGCTACTCGAATTTCAAGTCAAAGCACTTCCTCACACGTTTTAATGTGTAAAAAGTGTCTGCATGACATCTTGAAATTTCACCCAAAATTTTAGACAATACATGTACTGCAGTATTCAGTAAAAAAATGTGAAGCCTAAAGGCAATACAGGCTTTATAGTCAAATAGTAATGTCAAAATCAGTGTTATTTGGTTTTCTTACACAAAAATATCATGTGAAAAAGTGAGACTTTACCCAAAATATTACGGATAGTACTTGGCGACCATGAAATTCCTAAAGAACAAAGGATTAAAACCATGAAAAGAGTGGCCAGTGAGGGAAGATTTTTTTTTTTTTAAGCTATGAATAAGGAGATAAAAGTGTACACAAAAGCTTGGAGAGTGTAAACAGTACCAAGAGAAAGGAATTCTTTCTGATTATCTAGAGGGCTATAACTTGGATATAATGGGAGAAGATTAAACAAGGGAAAACAAAGTTAGAGCACTGAAGAAGTTTGTAAGTGTGAGGTCAGTTACAATTCCCATTCTCTGTGTAACAGAAACCCGATCAGTTGGATCATTCAAAGCTTACCTTTAAAAGTGCGCGTCATTCTCTCTGGAGCTTTGCGTTTACAAATCGTGATCAGGCAGGTTGGGGTATCTCCAGAAGCGCATTGGTGAGGCCAGACTGGGCTTTAACTCTGTGAGCCTGTACCAAACATAGGAGCTAGCTTATCCAACCCAAAGCAAAACAGGGATTCTGGCCCATAAAACCTAATGAAAATAGTCATTAGAAAAGAATGCTGAACTGATAGAGGAAAGGGCAAAATGACCCTACAGGTTTCTGTGGTTCTACACAAGAAGCAGTGTTGGCCTTGACTGAGAACTTACTCCACTGCAGAGACCTATACTTTGAAGCTTTAAAAGGAACTCTGAAGAAAGTAAAAGCAAATTTTAAATAATTGATTACACTGTAACAAATCCTTAAAATATAAATGTATATGAATTTTTAAAGAATTTTTTCAGTCATAACTATCTATTGAATATTCTTATGCATGTAATTATTTTGCTGTATTAATTTTTCTTATAGGTAATAAAGTGTTTATTTTTCTGCCTAAGCAATTCTATATTTTGTTTCAAACAAAAATTGTAATAAATCTGCATTTAAATCCTAGATAAAGAGAGGATAGTGTGCACAAACTGCCACTGTACAGTGTGTTCAGCTACACAGTAGGCATTACAGATTGTACTGACATGGGGCTGTAAACAGCTTTCATGCAACATCATCTATCATGCCATGGTCGGTTACCTCACCATCATGTTATTTTATGCTTCCTGAGCCCTAAACCACCAAAGGTTGCCCACTGCTCAGGAGCTGCGCTGATGCCTGATCGCATGAAGTAATGAATGCTCAGCCAAGTGTATATTGTTTCTGCTTGTGCACTGCTGTAATTTGTTTATCTGTCTAAAGATTATGCAGTTGAAAATCCACAATTTTGTGCTGCCTTTGTAAATTATCAAGTCGCTTTTGATGAATGTATCCCCACTTCCGATGCTGGTGGCATTATGATCTTGAAGTATTGGAAAGTGCTCATGCATACAATGCAGAAGGTTATGTTTTTATATTTTTGGCAGACAACCATGCTGTAAAGTAAATCTGACCTTAAGCTTCCTTACTGCATTAAAGATAATTCAGTTTTAACTTTATAGTCCTAAATGCTACTGTTTATATAAAGTTATTGCCCAGTCAAACTTGACTGATTACAGATGAGAAAGTCTTGACTGTTTCATACAAAATAAATTAGTATTGCCAACTAGTTTAAAGCACATCTACGATTGTATTAGAGACTCGAGAGTGTCCAGATTACAGATTTAATTAGCTTATAGAAATTGTTTAGCACAATAAGAAATTGTTTTGTATGGCAATGTATTTGTATTTATTCCTGAAGTACAGTGCCAGAGAATCAAAATAGCTCCTCCAAATCACGTTTATTGCAAACGGCAGAAAGATGACTACATTTTATTGTTCGTTAAGATAAAAATGCTAAAGAAGTCAGTGTATAAGGGTAAAGTTCAACATGGAACAAAATGAAAGCAATTCATAATGGAGACTGGAGGAATGTCATCCGTCATTTGCTGCTTTTCTTAAAATCACTGAATGCTTTTTTTCAGATGAAGAAATTTATCTCAGAGAAATGATTAAAGATTATACTCAGAACCTGAAAATAATAATTCATCTCTCTGAACATTTAAAATCCCTTATATGATGAAATCAAATGCTGTTATAAGGCAACATGGATTACATTTAATTCAGAGAACATTTATCTCACCTAATTCAATAAAAGTTGTGTTGTTCTTAAAAAAGGTCTGGCCAAATGTGGTTGCTGCATTTTGCAACAGAAGCCTGGAATGCAACTACAACAAGTCACTCATTTCACTTAGCACAGTGTTAGCCACAAAAATTTCCCAAGGTCCTGTCAGCAGGGAGGAGAAACAGAGATCTCAGGAGGTTTTTTATGCAGGCAAACTGCACAAATTACTGCCAGCGGTACTGGGCATAAAAGTTCATTTTACACAGTCTTCCTCTGGAGAGGCCAAGCTAAGATGTGTTAATATCACCTCGTTCAGAAACTGGTTTCACCTACTTGCATAATATTTCCAATATTTCTTTCTCTGTGTGTAATCTGGAGAATCCTTGGACTGACTAGTGTTTTGTTGTTTTTGTTTTTTTTAACTAGTCAGAAAATGATGAGAAGATAGTAATATATGACCACATTGGGCCAAATGTCTGCATGGGGGATCACAAGGTAATTAAATTAAACATTTTAGTCTTTTATCTTCTAAGTTCTTTGTTAGGAAGGAGAATGTATGGACTAGGTTCTATTAATTTTAAGTCAGCCATATCTCTGCCCTATTTTTAAAGTAACACCTTGAAAATGTTTCAAAGTCAAATTCAGCTGAAGTCAGTTTATCAGAATAGCTGCTTGTATGAAATCAAAGAACGGGACAATGGGTGATAGAATGAAAGCAGGATGTGGTGCAAGTGAAGAGGAGCAGCCATCTGTACACTTAAAACTGTTCTAGCATAACACAAGTGATTTCATTGGGTTATCAACTGTGCTTTCAAAGCATAGCTTCACCTAGGTTGATGCATAGGTGCCTATTAGTAAAAGAACGTATTGGCAGTTCCATATTCAAACAAGTGATAAAAAGACTATAGAAAAAGGACAAAGAATTACATAAATACCTGTTGTTGAAATTAATAAAATACCTGAATTTTGCAAACAATCTTCTTTGCTGAAGATACCAGATGGAAACCTGTTAGAAATACAATAAAACAGAGTATTTGCTTTCTTTGAAAAAAGCCAATTGAGGACTAGGAGGTAACCTCTGAAAGCCTATCTAAAAACAGCACTGAGGCTCTTGAATGATAATTCAGAGAGGGATAGTGGGTAATTGTATGTGTGGATGCATGTGTACATGCAAATCTGAACTCACAAATACATACCCCTATTTAATTCCATGGTCAGAGTTCTTGTGAGACAGAGAATTGTTTTCTAAGGAAAAATGCACTTAAGGCGTTTGGTCCAGTATCATGCAAGGTTTTAAAATAGAGCAATTACTAACTTATCCAGTAAACAAAAAGCTCTGGGTCAGCCAGTTCAGAAACAGCAATTTTCGTTTCCTTCATCACCAAAGTGGTGCGGCACTGTGACAAAAGGGAGATGTGTATGGGACCTGAACCTCTTCCCACAGAAATCAGTGGAAAATTTTCCTTTAGATTTCAGTGGGAGCAGAAATCTGTGAGGAGATAATGTTGTTCCCTTGTGCATTTTGTAATTACATTAATTCAAAAAATGTTGCAATGTTTTATTTCCAGTCATAGGGAAGTTTTTGTTTTTACCTCTGACTGTAAAGAAAAAAAAAAAACCAAAAAAACAAACAAACAAAAAAAAAACCAATGTATATTTCAAACATGTAACTTCTATTTTTCCCTAACTTGCTGCAGCCTGTGTTCCTGTCCTTTCGAATAGCTGCTGGGGCAGGTAAACCTATTGCAAATGTGCACAAGTGTTGTGTCGTGCAGTGATGTGGTGGTAAATATCATCTTTTTTCTTTACGTTTATATTACATTTTCTACATCATTTCCCCTGTGTTTATCTTTCTTTTTAAAAAAATGCCAATTCTGCAACAGGAAAAAGATGCCTACGAAGTGAGAAGATTTTCCGTGAAACCACACTGTAGCCAGGAGGGAAGACAGCACACTGAAATCTGTAATCCTAACAGCTGTATTGATAAATCCAGTCCTGAGTGCCACATTTTTAGACTGCTGATCGTACACTATGCTTCAGCATCTGGACTCTGTTTGAGAGAAGCCTCACATACCTCACTGTCTTGTATGTTCATGTGACATCAAGTAGAAATGTGGAATTATTTTTTATATATATGTCACAGTTCTGTTGCCAAAACTCTAAATAGACAGCAGAGATGCTATGTATTCTAGATTTCACAACTTTCAACTTTTACTAAGTGTATTTGTCAATGTGGAAAAGCTATTTCAGCATATTATAAACTTTTAAAGGTATCATGCCCCTTATACATCTTTACCACTTTGGGATTTTGTACATTGGATTGTATAGATAGAGATATTGATGGTTTTAAATGGTATTTTCTTTTTTGACCAAGGCTTATGGTTTGTGTTTTAGTTTTAGTATTTTGGTTTTCATTTTTTTAAATTTTTTTCTCATTTTATTTACTATACTGCCATGTTACATGGTTTTTGAATCACACAGCAGCTGCTTCCTATACATACATATATATGTGTGTGTATATATATGTATGTATGTGTATATATACACAGATATATAAATAATTTATAAACCTGACCAAAACTTATGCTAAATATACTTTCCAATATGAATGCTTGAGAGTGCCATATCAGCAGTAAGTGTTGGAGTCTTAGCAGGTTTAGTTAAGTGTACATCAACAACCAACATTTATATAATAAATAATATATAGCAGTGCCATCCTGGATACAGATATATAGCATACTATATAGCACATATATTAGCAGTTTCACTTTGTTACTCCTATAATCTCTTCTTTCTATGTAATATTAAGGATTGAATGTGAAGTTCTTAGCTAGGTTTGGGTGTAACTTTCCAGAATTTTGTAAACTGTTTTTGTCAGTCTTTTGTTACTGTTTTATGGTGCCATATTCGATATTGAAACAATAACATCATGGGAGAAGAAAATAATCGTCTGCTTCAAGTAGCAACTGTATTGGACACAGACTGTATTTATACAGTGTTAAAGGAAAAAAAAAGACCAACCATCAACCCAACTGTAAATTTTCCTGGTTAGTAGCTCAGTGCAGCCTACAATATAGTCTTGTTACAGACATTTTCCTCCCACCACTAAATACAACATTAAAAGGTGATTAGGGAGTCTGTTGATGAAACACAAATGTATGTTTTATTGATTTAATTTAGAACACTACAGAGTTCATAGACTGCGCGATGGCATTAGATTGATGCTTGATTTTGGTATAAATCACTACCACTGAAAATGATTTGATGTCCGCTTGCAGAGTTTTCTCAACAGTACAACCCAGTTTGTAGCAAGTATTGTTGCCCAAAGGGTGTCTGCAGCTCTGTATTGTTATTGTGCCATGTTGCATTATAACCACACAGTAATTCTATTTAAGCAAACTCAACTCATGATAACTCTGAAGGCCTTTAGAAATGAGTACTCTGGTTCTCAAGCAATAAAACTAATCATGGTGAACATGGCTGTGTCTGCCCCTTTAATCTGGGCATTGGGGATTACAGGGAAATTACTAAATTGTCACATTTCTTATTGAGATACCTTTTAATCTCCTGCCAATTAACAAGGTTATTTTTCACATAAAAACCTCTATGATAGGATGCAGTTTTGGTGTTAATCAAAACACAATACAAACCGAGGCAAAGGCACTGAGGAGCTGATATGGGAGCACTGATGTGAGGAAGGTGATGCAGCTTTACGAGCTGCTCACAAGATGCCAGTCCTCAGCAGTAAATGTGCCACCATGAACTCCTTCATGATTATCTCCAGTTTCAGAAGACCTCTCTAGCCTTTTCCAGCAGGAGCCGAAGCCTCGAGTACAGATCAACTTGCTGTAGCCTCCAGCCGCGGGGCCGTCTGGGGCCCGAACTTTCCCCGGGGGTGCAGGGTACGCCGGTGACCTGCTGGGGTGAGCTGCTGCAAATGCTCCGAACTGAGCCCTCAGCAATTCATAAAACGCAACTTTCGCCTTTAAACAGCCCGGGAGGCGAATCCGGGGGCGCGGGGTGAGCCGAGCCGGGCCGATCCCAGCGGACACCTCTCTGCAGCCCCGGGACAGCCGAGCAGTGACGGGCTCTGGCCCAGGATGGGAACGGGTCCTATCAGCTCCCCCCTCTGCCTGGGGCCGGGTACCCGGGCTGTCAATCCTGCGGTGCCTCGAGGCCCCTTGCTCCCGTAACGCCCCCTCCGAGCTCATTTCGTTTAAGAACTGTGGGAAGGACAGGTGGGAATGATTAGCCTCGAGCACAGGTGTTTTTATCCTGCTACTTCCCCACAGGACCCGAACAGCGGCCTGGTCTCAGCGTGCTCACAGCCGGACGAAGACTAGACCGTAAACTCGATTTATTCCCTCTGTAGCCGCGGCATAGCTGGGCGCGTCCCCGTTTAGTGAGTAGGGGCCTGCGGGACCCCCCACCCTCCTCGGGACGCGGAGCTGCCCCGGCAGGAGCGAAGGGGAATCAATCACAGTGAGCGGCGGCACCGGGACCCAAGGGGGGCTCCAGGGGGAGAGGTCCAGGCCCTTTTCCGCAGCGGAACCGCGCCGACGCGGGTCTGTGTCGTGCCGCGACATAGACGGAATTTGCGCGGTGGGTGACAGCGCCGTGCGGACCCCGGCACCGAGAGGGCGAACGGGGGAGGCCCGGGCGCGTCCCTCCCCGGTGCGGGGAGCCAGGACTCGCCCGCTCGGCCCAGGGCTGCGGAAGCTGGATGCAGAACGGGGGGGCTGCAGTGCTAGAGGCACTGGGTCCCGCACCGGACGCTGGCCTTTGCTCGGGCTGCGAAGCCATAGCTGAGACACGGGGAAAAGAGAACCTCTCGTTCATTAAAAAACAAAAAAAACAAAAAAAAAAAAAAAACAACAACAAAAAAAAAACCAAAAAAAAAAACAACAAAAAACACAAGAAAAAAAAAACCACAAGAAAAAAAAAACCCAACCAACCAAAAACCCGGCAAAAAAAAAAACACCGTAACAACCCCGGCAGCTCACACCCACCCGGATTTGCGTGTGCGAAGGGGAGAAATGCGGAGTCTCGCCGCTGATCTCAACGACTTCGTCCCCGGGTTTTTGCAGCGGTCGGTACTCAGCGCAATGGGAGGCGTACCGGCCCCGACCTCCCCTCTCCAGAGCGGACCCTATCACCCGCCCGAAGCCAACGAAACGCTCTTGGGGCCAGGGACGAGCGTTCCCGGTTTCACACGCAGTTCGAGCGGCACCTTCAGCCCCGGGTGTCTCTCCTGTCTGGGGCTGTTGGGGAGTCCCCTAGCGCGGGTTCCCATGAGGCAGTGACCTCGGCCCCCGGCTGTGCCACAGGGGCTGGGGCTCTCCCGGCTCAGCCCACCGGCCCCCCGACGCAGGGGCTCCTTTTCCCTTGCAGGGCACCGTCGGGAACCCTGCAGGAGCTCTGGGGTCCCCGGCCTCTGGCACAGAAATGCCGGAAGAAACTCGCTAAAGGAGAAGGTTGTTAAATAATTTATTGATTTTATACAAATTCTTTCCAACACGTGTGGAGACATTCTAATGTAAAATCAAGTGTCCATTTTCCTCTCGTGCTTTTTTGGGACAGTGGTTTGGGTTTTTTGGTATTATTAAGCATAAAATCCAGAGGCAGAAGAAATGAAACTGCCAAAATACTCAGGGACGGAGTGAAAGAAAACTGCTGTTTTTACACTAGAAATATACATCACAAAATCTGAAATTTACTATATACAAAGTGGCTGAGCTGGGACTTGGGAGCCATAGAAAACGTAACAAAACCTGATTGTTAGGAGCAGGAAACTAACAGGAAAGCTAAAGGAAAGAGTGGGAAATCTTGAAGGAACACAAAACCCAAAAAGTTGAAAAAATTTCTCTGAAATTTACATCGATGAGAAAGAAAATAATTTCATAACTTATTCTGTAAAAAATATATACATTTCACATACATCTTAGGCTGTACAACACACCACTTCAAACACCCAGTTACACTCACCCCCGCCGCGCTGCCCGGTGTGGCCGTCGGCCCCGCACCCTCACAACGTATCCGAGCTGGTGCTGCAGGGGCTGACAAGGGACAGGTTCGTGGATTTGTGCTTTTTCAATAGCCTTGTGATTTTTTCGTCATCTGAGTTGGGGTCCAGGGGCTTGTTGTATTCATCATCGTCCTCATTGTCCGAGCTCTCCTTCAGCTTCTCCGTCTCCGAGTCGTGCTTCTTCTTCGCCGAGGCCATCTCTGCTGCGTGTCTCTTCCGCCACTTGGTCCGTCTGTTCTGGAACCAAACCTGGGCACCGGCACCGGGCACAGCTCAGCCACGGCCTCGGCCCCGCCGCCGCGTCTGCCCCCGCCCGCGGCGATCCCGTCCCGTCCCGCAATGCGGGGCTGCGGGCACTCGGAGCAGAGCCTGCACCAGGCAGAGTCTCGGGCGGCTCCTGGGAAGGGGCCACCCCGCTGGGGACACCGGCCCGTCTCTGCGGGACTGCGCCACAGTTAAAGCAGCAGCTTCCCGGAATAGTCGTTTATTGAAAATGGAATACAATAGTCAAAAAAATCAGTATTTTTGGCTTACAGTGCACCCCAACACTCAGATGCACCTGCAGGCTTTACTAAAAAATTTGCAGAGTTACACAAAGTAAACTTGTGCCAGTGGACACGATCCTCGTGGAAAAGTGACCCTTCAAAAATAGTTACCTGCGGGGGGCTTTTTGTCTTTGTTGTGATAGGGTTTTTTTAATATAATATGTCTATTTATTTTAAATTGTTTGCAGCACAGAGAGCTCTGAGCACAAAATAATTTCGGTAGAAATTAGGCTAAAATCTATCCAATGTCGAAATGTGACTTAAATTCTAACTGACTTTTTAAAAAAATCCCTGCATAGTTGCGCAGTGTTTGTGGTTGCTAGTAATCACCGACATGGCAGAAAGCGGCCGTGGCCGGGAGCAGGAGAGACGGGAGCCCAAAGGACGGACCTACCTTCACCTGGCTCTCGGTCATCCCCAGGGAATAGGCGAGCCGGGCGCGCTCCGGTCCTGCCAAGTATTTCGTCTGTTCGAAGGTTTTCTCTAAAGCAAATATCTGCTGCCCAGAGAAAGTCGGTCGAGAGTGTTTCTTCTTGCCGTCCTTGTCCAAAACCATCCCCGTCTGAGCTGAAAGTGGAGAAAGAGCTGCGTCAGGGATAAACTCTGCACTACTCCCGGCCCGTAGCCGGGCCCCGCCAGGCGCTGCGGAGCCGCTTCGTGTGTCCGCCGGCTCTAAAGCAGGGCTCAGTCCGGGACAGACCCGGGGCCGTGAGGACCGAGTGACCCGCACCGGGCCTTCCTGCCGCCCGCCCCGTCTACCGCGCTCGTCCGCCAGCGGCTTGGGGCCGCCCTGGCTCTGGACCCCAGGCCGCCTACTCCTCGCGCCCTGCAAGAACCGGCCGCACTTACCGGGACAGGCGAGCCGGGGGTCTCTCCAGGGAGAGCCTTGCACCACTCCCGGCCAGAAAATGGGCGGCCGTCCCGGCAGCTCCGCCAGAGGCTTCGGGTAGCGGGAGACGGCAGCGGGGCTGAAGTACATCCCGGCCGAAGCCGCCAGCCCGTTGATGCGGGGCAGCCCGCCCAGCAGGTTGCTGGCACTGCCTACGGGCCGTCCCAGGATGTCGCTTATTCCGTGCGGTGTCCCCAAGGGGAGTTGCGTATTGAGTCCGCCCAGGGCCGGCGCCTTGAAACCGGAGGGGTTCTGCAGGGCGTAGGGGAACAGGGAGGTCTTCATCTCGGCCATGTTGTGCAGCGCGGCTAGCGGCGCACTGCTAAGGACGAACGCGCTCTGGCGATTAGCATCCATCTGTCCCACCGCTAACATCTGCGGGCATCAGCGAGCGTGGGTCTTCCCCAGTCGCGCCGCGGCCGCTCCGCTGGGAACCCTCGCCGGGAGCGCGGCCGCGGGCGGGACGGGCTCCTCGCCGCTCGCGGGATCTCAGCGACAGCAAGTGCCGAAGTTTGCTGGGAACAGGAAAATCCCGGCGCTTGACCGCCCGCTCCTGCGGCGCGCACCTCCAAAGTCCAGGCTAAAGAGCGGCGAAAGCCGAGCCGGGGCAGCGCGGCGAAACAACAGACCGGGAGTCCCACGAGAAAGAGTCCCTACCGGCGGCGCGTCCCGGAAGACTACAGGTAATGCGCTCCACGCGCGATCGGGATGCGGGACCGGCAGCTCCGCGCGTCGCCCCGGCCGCGTGTCCAGCGGCCGCGGGGACGCTCCGCGCCGCGCCCCGCGCGCAGATAACTGCGCGGGCACCTGCGCGCCCCGCGCCCATTGGGCGGCCACCGCCCCGCGCCGCCGCCACCGCCCAATCGGCGCGCGGCGCGCGCCTCCACCCCAATACGTCACGGCCGGGCCGAGCCGTGGGAGCGCGCAGGGCTGCACGTGGCCGCGCTGCGCCCGACGGGACCCCCGGCCCCGCCGCCGGGGTCAGCCAGCCCCGCCCCCGCCGGCCCGCCGTGCCCCGCCGGTAGGCAGCGGGAACACCCGGAGGCGGTGGCGCCCTCCCACGCGCCGTGTCTGTCCCTTCCAGCCGGGCGGGGACCCGGCACAGAGACCGCCGGCGCCTCATCGAGCAGCCGGGCAGTGACCGCAGAGCCCCGGCGGCTGCGCTGCCCCGGAGCACTGAGCGGTAATGCTCGCCCCCGTCGCTGTTCTGTCGGGTAATCGGCTCCGTCTTCAGCTGCGCAGCGGCCGTTCCCTCGCGTTAGAGGCCAATGTTTTTAAAGCGGCTGTAAAAAATGATCTTACGCCCTAGGAATAACTGTTTAGGTCTACTTGGTTGCCTGTTCTGGAACCCACTGGCCTCGCAGAGGCCTTCGTTCCGACCCGACCCGGTCCGACCCGACCCAACCCGACGTTGGGGTAATAGCCCCTGGTCTTTAAAGGGAAAAAAACTGCTGTTACATCACCGCGGAACCAATCTCGTTCGCACAAATAAAATGACCAGAGATATTCCTAATCGAAAGCATAATTCATTGTCAAGAAAAGAAGAATTAGGATTTGAGGCTTATACAGAGAAATAATTCCAGCAACTGGGCTTATAGCTTGTTATCCGCCTTGCAACTGATTTCTCCTACGGGTTTGATACATTGTTAACCAAGGAAAACATTAACTACAACAAGTGGGGAACTAAATCTTTTCTAAGTCGTCACAAAGTAAACACGAATCGACTCGATCATATCAGAACAATTATTAAAAGCGTGGTCCTTTAGATGTGATGTCTGTCTTCAGAATCGTTTGCAGGTGAACAGGGTTTCGTTTAACCTGTAACAAGACCGTAATGTCAATGTAGATTTGGAAAGTAATTATTCGGGCTCGTCCACGGTCTTTGTTTTCAATCGCTGGAGTTACGGGATGTAACAGTCCATGCGTCTTGTTCTGCGCATCTTTGTGAACAGCTTAACGTACAAACGTGAGATTAAAAACGACGCTGCGCTAAAGAAGGTTTAATAAACGACTTCGTTACTTTTCCCCCTGTCTATTGCAAACATCAGCAGCGGAGGGAACAGCCACGGTGTATCAGCTCTGTCCAGGCTCGTTTCCGCGACGCCTGCGTGCGTTGGGAAGCGGCTGGCAATGCCACCTGCTCGCTCTGCCTCCGGCGCGGCCCCGGCTTACGGCGGCGTTGAAAGCTGCTGCAGATTGCCGCCGGGGCTGATCGGCCCTCCCTGGGAGTCGTGGGTTCAGCCGGGGATCAGGGACCGCCCGTCCCGGGCAGGCAGGTGCCGGCGCGCGGCCAGCCCGCGGCTCGGCTCGGTCTCTGCCGGCCCATGCCTCTTCGGGGCGTAGACCGCCGAGTCTGCCCGCGTCCCGCCGGCCTGCCCGCCCCAGTGCGGTGCTGAGGGCCAGCAGCGCCTCTGCCTGCCCAGCCTGCAGGTCTTGCTACTCTGAATGCCTACCCCACGGCGCTGAGCGGCTCGGTTCGGCTCGGCTAACGAGAGCGACGCCTCCCGCTCCGACCGGCCGTGGGCCGAGTACTGATCCAGACAGACACAGGCAGGCGACAGCCGCTCACCGAGGAGCGGCCCCGCCGGGACGCCACTTTCTTGGGCGGGACCGATGGAACAAGGTAAGCTCGCGGCCTCCGCCATCCACGCTGCGGCGGGGCGAGACCGACCCCCGTCCACCCTTGACGAGTAAGCTCGGCGCTGGGCTGCCGTGCCGCCGGTAGCGGAGGGCCGTGGCGGAGCGCACCCGCGCGGCCTGCCGCCTGCTCCCCTGGTACATCCGAGAGCGTCCGTGTGTGTGTCCCGCCGCCGGCCCGCTCCCGCGCGGCTTCCGCCGCAGCCAGGAGCGCGCAGAACTCGACACGCATCGCCCCCGGCGGTCTCTGGACCCCGGCGGCCGGTGGCCCTGCGGGGGGCTGCTGCCTTGGGACCCTCGTCCATCCGGTGTACGGGTCCCGGGGGTAGAGCCAAAGCCTCCCGCTCCGTCTAAAGCCGCCCTCGGAGTCCGGTTGGCAGTTTGTATGTCATCAGTGACACTTGTTGCACATTAGTGGTGCTTTTGTCCAGCTCATTGACTTTCCTGAAATCTCATACCCTCGTTTTTCCACGTGGAAATATGTGGGATTTATCTCTGTAGATCCCATGGTATGATAAATCTACTTTTGTGTCTGTTCTTCTGACGAGGTGTGGCACCGAAGGAGGAGACCGGCAGGCATCCGGCAGCCCGGTGTCTCCGGCTCCCCGCCCCCATGCTCCTCAAGAATCCCCTTTCCGCCCCGCCGCTCCCCTCCCCGATGCTGTTGGGTCCCAGGCGCTGCCAGGCTGCTCCGGGGCCAAGGACTCTCCTAGCCCTTAAGCAAACCCCGTTCCAGATGCAAAGCTCGTTCCCCTCGGAGACATCGCAGAGGCCCGGCAGTCCCCGGGGCGACTGCACCGTCCGCTACGCGCGCCCTGACCCCGGCCCGGGCCCCGGCCCTCTGACTGCCCGCCCCCGCTCCCGGCGCAGCGCCCGGAATCACGCCTGGCAGCCTCTCGCAGCGGAGAGGTGATGTCGGTAAAATGAGTCGGGGATTCCGTTCCGAGGAGTCCGCGGCTCAGCGGATGCCGGAACGCTCGCTGTCTCCCGTGCTTCCTGTGGCAGAGCAGAAGTTACTCGCAGAGGAGTTGCTCGAGGAGATATAAATCAGCTCGAGGCGTTTGTGACGGCCGGTGCGGGCGCTTTTCCCTCGTCGGGGGGACGTGCCACCGGCACTGTTCGGCTCGCCGCTTTCGGAACGTTCATTTCGGCGGAGGAGAACAGGGCCGAGCCGCGGGCAGAGCCGGTCACCTGGCCGGGCCCCGCCGCGCCTGCCCCGCGCCCTCGGGGCCGGCCCGGCCTCCGGCCGCCTCCGCGACCTGGCGGCGCCCCCTGGCGGCCCCGGGCGCCCGGCTCGGTGCCTCGAGCGGTTCGTCCGCCCCGCCCGCCGTGCCCGGCCCCGTTCCCCGCCCGCCGTGCCCGGCCACGTTCCCCGGCCCGTGCCCGCTCCCGCCGTGCCCGGCCACGTTCCCCGCGCCGTTCCCCACCCGCCGTGCCTGCTCCCGCCTTTTCTCCGTGCCGGATGTGCTATGGCGGCGGTGAGACGGGGCAAAGGCGCCCGGACGGACACCGGCGCCGGGGCTCTGGGAGACTTGCGCGGGTGCCCCAGCGCTGTCCCTGCGCTGTCCCGGAGCCGTGACGCGCCCATACCGAGCCGTGGGTGGGTAAGAGCGCCACGCGCTCGCCGGGCGTAGTTACAGGCAGGACAAAGGACGAATTCCCACAGTGCAAAGTTAACGATCGTTTTGCTTTGCCCCTGACATCAGTAACATTTCCTACAAAGGACATAGAAATAAAACTGAAATCAGTAACATCAAATTCGTCTGGGACTTACGCATTCCAACGTACTAAAAGAGGAGTATTGCAGTACATGGACCAGAATGAAATTCTACAGTACAAATAACTTCAGACAAGTTTTGTTTAACCTGCTGGTACTTTTCTTGTAGCTTCTGTGCAGCTGAAAATGTCTGAGAGGCTGTGGACTAGAAGAAAATAAGCCACGAATAAGAATACTCTTCATCCTCTACTGTATTATACATTATTCCAAAGTGCAGCTGTAAAATCCATATAAAAACAAAATGATTGAGGAAGTGGGAGCTCAGAGCAGTTCGCCTCACAGTCTTCCTTTCCTGAGTTATTCTGCGGCTGATGGAGGTACGAGTGGAGTAGCGAGGGAAATTATACTGTTGCATGGAATTACTTAGAGCAATAGTGACAAGAGAGCAGGAAAATCCATGTCCTAGCCTGTGATGATGCTATCTGCCTGTGTTCCTGACAGTATGAGTGCTGCTTCTTCACAGCATACCTAAAAGAGATCCTTGTGTTTAAAAATGAGGGGTATTTTTGTCTAATAATATAGTCACTAGAAAACAAAGTCGTTTTAGACTAGATGATCTCTGCTGAAACATCTTTGCAGGATGATATATGTTCTGGGTAAGGCCATATTTAATATTTTTCATTATGATCCTTGGCACAAAAGGTAGGAATTGGCTAATGGTGCAGAGCTGAGAGCCTTCATAGTCTTAAGCAGCAACAAGAGAAACTGAGTGACCTTGAGAGCAGTGTAACAGAAATGTGAAGAAATGTAAAAATTCTGTTTATAATTGATGTCTTCCTGGGAAGGTGGTTAACTTCAGCTACCACACACGTAGATGAGACTGCTTTTTAGTGCTTTCTAGAAAGAACAAAAACAAAATGCTCAGGATGTATTGCAATCTTGTGACTCTCTAAGGTTTTAATCTCATTGGGGTGGAGGGAGAACGATAAATAAATAAATAAATCCTTTCAAAAGAACTTATTCCTGCTGAAGACTAGAGTGGGATTTTAAAGGTATCATGAGGAAGTTTTCAGTGCCTCTGTGTGAACTGGTCGGCTTTGGATTTTAACCCATAAGTTTTTGAAGCTCTGGAAAACGTGAATTAGGTTTAAGGAAAGCTTCTGATGTTATAATCACCAATCATTACTGTAAATATTGATAAAAAATAGCATGGCCATAATTTTATATGTATTTTTAGGGCAAGAAATTTAGCAGTATTTTTGCAGGTGAAACTTCTGAGACATTTAAGATAAGCAGTTATCAGCATTAGTTTTGTTCTCTCTGTTGTGTATCTTGACAGGCACTCTTAACAAGGACATGGTGGGCAGTGTGGGGGGGTTTTTTGGCTTAATGTTCTTTTCAAAATGAAGGGCTTTTCCTACTCTAGTCGATCTCAGTGATTTATGGTGGACTGAATTGTTGGTGCAGTTTCCAGCAGATCACTGGTATTGCTGAGATTCCCGGGACTTTGATTTTTTCCCTCTGTCTGGGGAAACCCTGGTTTACCTGTCCTTTTTCTTCTGCCAATGGCTTAGATTGTTGTCAGTATTAAGAGCATTGAGTTTTTAGATCATGTCAAACTTAGTGTTCACCCACCAACCCTCTCTCACTTCCCTTGTTCCTCCAATGCTGTTCTTTTCCTACTTGTCTCCACTCTAATAGTTTATCCTTTTAATGAGAGAAGGCTACAAATTATTCTTTCTAAGTGAGATAAGCACTTGTGAGCTCTATTTTATCTAACCAAGACTGGGAAGTCATTTGCCCTTATTTGTATTAAACAGATGTGTATACTTTACCGCAAGTCATTAGTGCTATAAAGAGATTGCCTTCCTATTGATAGCCTGGATGGGGAAATTGAGGAGTAAGTTGCCAATAAATAAAGAGTGTGCTTATAAGCAGTATTGATTCTCTCTGAGCCACAGAGAATTGTTTTGTTAGTAAAACTCTTCCTGAATGTGCAAGTGAGGATAAGAAAAAAGATAGTCAGGGATTACTGAAAGAAGAGAGGACTGGGGTATGACTTGGGGTGAGAACCTTATATTGTTTTTCTTTGAAGGGTACAGTTTGTAAAGACAGATGACAAAAATGTGACAGCAGTTCTTCTGGCCCTCCTCAGAAATACTGCAGGCAATCCTTAGAAAACTGAAGGGTTAACGCAGTTTTTCATATGACACACACTTTCAGAATGATCAGAGAGTTCCCCAAATCATCATGAAAGAAAATGAAAGTATGATTTGCATAGGAAATGAAAGATTGGTGAGATTCAAATTCCTTTTGTCCTTCTGGATTTTGCAACAGTTTGAAAATGCTTTTCTTAGCTGTTTGGGGAATGTTTTAACATATGTTGGTAGACAGCTGTTAGGAGCCAATTCAGGAGCAGGTAGGAAGAGGAGCAGAGTCCATTCACTGGGAGCTGGAAGAACAGTGGATTACTCAGGTCTATAGTGCTTGCACTGTCTTGTGTGTTCCATATTCATCCAGGTTGCTGAAAATAAGTATTATTTACAGAGCCATTTTCCAAGAAAGACAACAGGACAGAACTGGATGGACAGCAGAACAAAGCTACAGTGCAGTGGTGTTCTCTGTGAAACCATGTTCAATGGTAGGATTCCCATCACCTTCAGTGCACATATTCCATGATGTAATTTGCATTTGTAAGCTGACAGGCTATTCCTTTAAGAGTATCTTGAAAGAATAACAGATTATAATATTACTTCAGCTTTGACAAATCTTTTAATTGTGGTAAGTTAGAAGATTCTCCTGGTGATGTGCTGATCTTCCTCACATTTATTTGAAGACATAAACCAGTGATAAATGATGGGCCTACATCAACTGTTTAGTTATGTGAGACACAATATTGTAATTACCCTGAATGTGGAGCAGTAGATCAGCTAAATAATATCCATTTTATATTGTTACTCTTAGTAACAAAAAAAAATGAAATGTATTGGACTGATGCACATTAAAGATATCCTGTGTCTTCAGGAAGGTGTTTTCTTCAGATTAAAATGGCAGTACGAATTCAAAAAGTTTCAGGTTATATTACAAATGCATCATATACTGGTTTCTTTATGCAATTTTCCTCACCATTAAGACATATTACGTGTGAATGTATCTAAGAAATTATATTATATCTGTGGGGGGTTTGGTTGGTTGGTTGATTGATTGTGGTTTGGATTTTGTTTGGTTTGGTTTTTAAACACTTACCTCATGTTTTTTTTCCAAAAGGCTCTTACAGAATTCATTACCTCTTCTGCACTTAGGTTTGATCTTCTGTTCAGATTTCTTTCCTTCTATTATTTTTTATCCCTACATTTGGTGATGATGTTATTTAGGTTTTCTTTGGGAGGTTCGTTATATTTATTCCACAGTATTTAAAAATTAAAGAATACTTTTTAAAAATCAGGAGTTGTCAAAACACTCAAGAAAAGAATCTTCCTTGGAAACAAAGCTGTTTATGCTGTGATTTGCCTTCCATATTCACCCAGTCTGCTGAAATTAGTATTATTTAAAGGTGTATTTCTAGGGTAGACTATAGGACAGAATTGAATTCACACCACCTGAGGGCACTGTAATACTATTTACTTTAACTTTCAAGGAAAATACAAAAGGGTAGTGTTGGAAATGGTCCCCATTTTTCTTCCTCTTACTATTAATATTAACTTCTAGGACAAGCATACCACTGAAATGAATCATAATCATTAATAAAGAAAAGATGTGTTGTTGAAGGCAGGTATCTTGGAAAGAAGGCTGTCCTTTTCTCCTGTCACTAAAAATTTTTCCTTGTGCCCACTGTAGAATGATGGTAATTTTAAATACAATGCTAATATTATTTTGAATTATGTGTTACTAGTGTGGCAGTGATTGCTGTATAAAATCGTGAAATTGTCTAGGTTGGCGAAGACCTCCAAGATCAGGGAGTCCAAGTGCTAACCAAACACCACTGCAGTAGCCACTGAACTGTACTCCTGGGCTGCGGTTCTGGCTGTTTATTTTTGCTGCCTCCTGTCTGTGTGCAGAAAAGTGCAGAGCTGATGCAAAAGCACCCAGTGATTATGCTGTGTTCATGTACTTACACTACTTGTACTACTTAGCTAGAATCATAGAGTCACTGACTGGTTTGAATTGGAAGGGACCTTAAAGATCATTCAGTTCTAATGGCAGGGAGTGCTATGGGCACGGACACCTCCCACTAGACCCGGTTGTTTGAAGAATATAAAAAAGTGAGAAACAGGAGCAGTAAAAAGCTCCCTACATGGACACTCCTGATGTGGCTTGTTTTCTCTGTCTTGCCAGGTTTGCGTTCTCTCTCAGCTCTTTCTACACTGCCATCTCTCTCCTTTCTTCTGTACTGTTTTTCCATCTGCTCTCTAGTAATTTGATTTCACCATCTTGTTCTTTTCTCTGCTAGTGCAGGAAGAGGGTCTCCAAGTATAATTCCAATAAGAAGGGCTCTGTGCAGGTCAGGAGCTTCTCTGCAGGAAGATGTGCTTCCAGAGCTTACAGCCTTTGGCAGTGGTCACTCCTTCCTTCTGACAAGGAAGTGGCTGAACTCTTCCAGTGTATATTCACTTGAAATCACATCCTGGAGCCTATTTGTTGTTTTTATACAGCATGCGACAGAGTGAAACCTTCATGTCAAAAACTAGATAGGATTTATAATTTTGTTAGAATAATAACCAAATGTGTTTCCACCAGAAAAATGCCTCAAGACTGTACTTTTTTAGTTTGGTCATTTCAGCAATCTAGGAGTAAATTCAGGAATACTTCTATAGATAACACATTCTACAACGACCAATTCGACTGCAATAAATAATACTTCTAATTTGTGTGTGCTAATTGGATTAGCAATGGAATTATACTGTTTCTTTTGCAGTTGGAGGACAGAAGTGAATGAGCTCAACTGTGTTTTGCATAACAGGATTTCTTGGTACACACAATGGAAAACAGAAAGTTGTGTCAGATAAAGTAGTTTAAAAATACCCTGGAATGACTCATTGAGGAATTATCGTGTATTAAAGAAAAATGAAAGTTAAAAAAGGATTTTAACAGCTGTATTTAAAGACAACTCTACCTTTAAAAGGCACGGTATTAACCCTGTATTAGGGATAGGAATAAATATGTAGTTATTTAAGAGATCTAAGCTCTTCCAATAAAGCAATTCCAATAAAACAGAAAAAGACAAGAATATCCTGTGTAACTAGTCCTGTTGGTTTGCATGTCTTAACTTGTCTTTATAGATACTTAAGTATCTTGAAACAGTGAGATGAGATTAATCTCTTGCAGATACTTTCCTTCCTTGAAATCTGATCAATCTAATACATTATTTTATTACAATAAGGTCATCAGTATGAAATATATATAATTTACATTCCTGAAATCTGACTAGGAAGTTAGTTTTTGCGCTAGTGAGAGACTGAATTACTTTGGAGAGGACCTTTGGTATGTGAAACATGAGCACTACAGGGAGAAGGAGGGCTGTACTTTGGTTTGAGGTCCTGCGGAAGCAGAGGCACAGAATTCTCCAGTGCTTGGGGATGCCACAACTGGAATGTGATTGCCTGTCCAGCCTTAGTTCCTCTTCAGAAATTCTGGTCTGTAGAGAACTCTAAATGCCGAAAAGCCGAGAAGATGATAAATAAGAGTGTTTTGAGGGTCTCTGTGCCATCTAAAAGTTGTGCATTTTATCTCAGAGGCCTGAGATGGAACTTAAAGGTGAGAACTCCCTTGGCATAAGATTTGCTAATAGATCAGTTGCTTTAGGTTTTGGCTTTAGTTTTTTAATATTTTGGTTTGAGGTTTGGACACTTCAGTTTTTATTTTTGTCTCAGTGTAGCTGAAAATCACATTATAGCATCATTTATGGGATTAAATATAGCTATTAACTAGTGATACACTTACCTGTAAAAATCACAGGGAAAATGTGGAGGGAATGTTATCACAAAAACATGGCAAGAACCAAATTTTAAGATCTTGTTACAGTGGAGCAATAGCCAGAGTCATTCTTCCATGCTTGCTAAACATGAAACCTCAGCTTTCCATGAGCAGATGCTTGTTGATATAGTCGCAGGTATTGATACAAATGAGAGATCCAAACCTTTACGCAGAACTCTAGAGAATGGTAGCTGAGAAGAGGAAATATGAAGGTAAAGATGCAGTGATATAAGGGTCCTGCATCCTTTAATCTTAATTCTCAGCTCCAAAAAAGCTTTAGGATATGTTCTGTGTTTCACAGCAAGTGTTTATTGAATGAAATAGATACTTAGGCAGTTTTATTTCTAGCAGATTTTTTCATATATAGTAGCAAACACTTTCCAGTGATACTGTATCAGCATGGAATGTAACTTTTTTTCCATATGTACACTCTGTATGTAAAATCATGAGGCTTAACTTTACTTTCACGCATTCTGATGTGCACTTTCTATCCTCTCACATGCCAAATGACCAATACCTCTGGGGTTTTTTTTCTTTCTGGCACTAACTTTTGCTTATTTGACATCCAATTTGCCAAATGAATTATGACAGTAATCCTTTCTTCTGCTCTGTTGCTTCACCTTACTCCACACTATTATTCAGGTTTTCTGGGGTTATTCTTCTTCCCCACTGCCCCTTGTTTTGATAATGAAAGATTGGATTTATTTATACTGATTAAAATAATTCTGAATGGTTTTGCATTCATTTTAGCTCAGATAAACTGAATTGCAAAAATTAAATATATCTTGTAACCACTTATGCAGAACGTGAGGACTTTTTATTGATTATATAGAAAAACTCTGTATGAACTCACATTCTGAAGGAACAAAATTACTAACAAAATCTGTCGTTGGAACAGGGGTTAAGAGACTAAGAAGCAGTAGCTACAAGAAGATATATAAAGGACTAAGAAGCAGTAGTTATAAGAACTCATGGAAAGAAGGGTTCAAAAGGACCTTCTCAAAGGGAGAATAGATTGTGGAAATACTTTATAGTTGTGTCTTTCCAAACACAAACATTTAGAAAATGTCTACTTCAATAGGAAAGATAATTAGAATGGCAAATTAGACATCTCTAAACGTGACGAAGGCAAAAAACATCATGCATTTTGAAGATGAAATGCTTTTTTTTCTGTAAAGACAATATTTCTCTTGAAGTACAAACATCCTAATTTATCCACAAAATAGTCAGGCAAAAGGAGATGGGCTTAGTGCTTGCCTGTTAGTGCAGTTAATGTAGAAGAGGAAATATCTTACTAAGTGTATGCATGCATACCCAGAAGAATGGAGGGGAGAACCCTGTGCTATCAAAGGTTCCTCTCATCAAGGCTTGCAGCCTGCCTGTCTACCCAGGCCGGTTCCTAGCCAGAAGTCCCATGACCATGTTAATGCTAAATCAGGTCAGTGAGAGCTGCTTGCTAGCCAATTACCAAGTTGCATAATGTGGTGACTTTTTTCCATGCGTAAAGAAGCTTACTTTGTGCTGGATCTCAGTCTTACCCTGGCTGTTCTGACTCTTCAGCCTATGCTTTTGGCCCTTCCCTATGATTATATAGGAAAATTATGTACTGGGGTATAATACTTCTGTTAGAAGTCAACAAGAAGATCAGGACAGTTATCTTTGTGCATTGCCTTTCACTATGGCAAATTCATTGTCAGTCCACCCTGCATCCTTGCATGAGAAAGCCTCATCTCCTCTCTCAACGCTCACTCCTTTGCTTTTCTTTCCAAAGCACTGAGTAACACAGGTGTTGTGGGATTTCACACACAGGATGTCTCAGGCAGTCTAAGTTTATCTGCAAGATTTCTGATTATGCTCTGAAGCAGTCTGTGCAATTCTTGCTGTTTTAACTCCAAAGGACTGCTTAGCAAATTTCTGTCTACAGTTTCACCACAGTACCTGGCTATCCAGGCTGGTGACCAGCTGTGTGAACCTCTGGCAGTCCCTCCCCAAGGTGCATCCTTCTGACCACCTGCTGGGCCAGAAGTGAGCATTGCAACTGCAGTGCTCCCAGAGCATGAGGAAAAAGTGGTGGCACTGGTCCTTCCGTGTATCCTTACCAATTCCCTTCATCTCATTTTTGCCCTGGTTTAGTGGGACTCACTTTTTGTGATAGAATTTAATGGCATTTGGATCAGTATAAGCCTTCATTTAATGGGCTGCAAGATATGCTAACTTTTAATTTAGGGCTGCAAGAGATACCGTCATTTTAAAAAGTTAACCCTGAACAATCTGAAGCATACAAGAACATATATCTGGGACATTTGTGCTAGGAATAAGAGGGTCACTGAATTGAGAAGTGATTGTTCTTTTTCATGGACCTTTGTGTATGGCAAAATGACATATGGCTTGGTTTATACAGGACCTAAAACTCTCTTAAAGTAGTATCTCAGAAGATTTTACTTTCTTCTCATAAATTCTCAGCGATAAATGTTCTACTTCAGTACAAATACAAAAAAAAATTATTAGGTAAAACCTAATTCAGATGGACAAGAGAGTACATAAAATATGCTATGCCATCAGAAAACTCCAATTACAGGCAATTATAACTCCATTGATGCTGGAGTAAACAAGATATGTGGATGATAACTTCTGGTGCATCTCAAAAGGAAGTGCTTTGGAAATATTTCCATGTTCATGAAAACATCTGCAAGTGTATTTAGTTTGCAGAAATGCAATTTATATTCAGATCAGCCCTAACTGGGGAAACCATCTGCAAAGAGATTGCAATTAATTATTTACTATTAGGGCAGGAGAAATAGAAAAGCCCCTTTAATTTTTCACATTTCAGACTGATTTTTTCAAAGTGAGCAGGAAGAGATAGGAATGTTTTATGTAGGCTCTTGAATACTCTTAATAATATCCAAAATTACTATTTAGAGCAGAAGCACCTATTAAGTCATGTAGGATCAAGTCAGGGTCAGCTCCTGAAATCTGTATTTGCAATTAACTTTCAGCAATGCTTCAGTTCTTACTGTTCTGTTAAATTCCATCAATTTAATCAGAGGTTGGATAACATGTTTAAGCAATGAACTGACAAATTCTGCCAGCAAAATAATACAGCACATACAGGTCTTCATGTCAGCACTGTGCAGTCAAATCTTTTTACCAGCTACCTGGGCTCAGGAGTTGTTTTGGGTAAAAACAGATTCAGCTGTCAGTATGAAGCAAAAAGCTTGACTGCTTTTGTTTCTGTTGATGCTGAATTTCAGTTTTTAATATTGTAATTATATTCAGTAGGCTTTCAGAACGTTTTTCAATCATCAGCTGATCTAAGAAAGCAAGACTACTCAGAAGTTGAGCTAAAACTAATGCATTTTGGGACTAGAAATTAGCAGCAGAACTTCACTAAATATGACATGTATATAATGAGACCCCTGTGTGTATTGTACATATCACTGCAGCCAGATGTAGGTTATCTTTACCATCAGTCATTATAAAGGCCTCTGGACAAACGAAATATTTAGAACATTTATTTTCATTTCTGGATTATCCGAGATACTCAGGTTGATTAAGAAAAAAATAACTGCTTTGCAAAGAGACAGTGGGATCTAATCTTGTGCAGCTAGAGGAAAGGAGTCCCTGGGTCTGGTTTTTGCTCCCTGCTGATTCCATGTGTTGTCTTATCTGTTGGTTTCTCAAGGTCTGTACAAGAAAATTCATCCACAGAGAATTCTTTGGAACCCACCCGATGAGACGGGTCAGTATAATATCAAATGTCACATTATTTTGATTTCAACATTTACAGTTCCTTTTCCCAAATTCCTGCGAGCTCTCTGGCTCACAACAGACATCTCCCTCTCACCAGCCTTTCTTTGCCACCACACAGAGAGTCTGGTGTCCCACTCACTGGCCAAAATCTCTCTGTGACAAGAGCTGTGCTGAGCATGGCGTGAAGCAACAGAAGCCCAGGACACAGTGCATGTACTCACATCACATCATCCCCTCAGAAGTACTTACCTTTCAGCCCTTTCAGCCCTTGGGGATTACTGCAAGGGAGAAGGTAAGCAGATACACAGTGAAATTTTGGGTGGGTTTCATCACTTTTGCCCAGTCATGCTTCAATTCTGCCCAAGAAAATGAAGGCTGCAGTAGGTCAGATGTGTGAGGTAGTGATGAGCAGAGGCTTCTTGGTTTGCATGGGCATCACGTTTATCAACAAACTTTCAGTATATGGAAATTCAGAAAAAGGAATTTGGTATTAATACAAAACAAGACTTTAATAAAAGGAGCTAAAACTCCTGTGATGCATTGCTGGGGAACATCTGTCTCCTTAAAGGAAGGCTACAAACCTGAGATACTCCTTTTCTTCCTGTGCTCGTAAGACAATGCTTTGTTTTTCTAATTTTGCCTTATACTGATTTCAGAAAAAAAATTTCACAACAAGAATATAAAAATCCATGTCTTTAATATTTGGACCTAAAGGAAGACAAAAGGCCTGCAGTGCAAGGTGGTGGCAAATGTGGGCCAAGTAGCAAAATACAAACCCCTGCTGCTGCAAGAAGTGCAACTGCTGTAAGTTGTAACAAGAGAGCATGTTGCAGAGAAGCACTGACAGTGATTAAGCTGACCTGCTGAAGAAGAAAAACAAACAAAATGAGCAATCAAGACAGTATAGGAATATTTTTAAAGGATTCTTAACAAAGAGGAAACACAAGATAAAGAAAAGAAAATGAAGTTAAACTCTAACTAGAATAGTAACTTATACAACCAACCTTAAAAATATGATAACATATAACAACGAGAAAATAGCTGGTAACAATAGTTAGCCATCATTTTAAGGAGTTCACTCTGCAATGCTGTACTTTCCTCCAACCAAAACATTTTTTCCTCGATTATTATTGGAAAGCAGAAGGAGGGGGAGTTTGCTCACACTTTTGTTAGAGCAAAACATCTTTTAATCCTGAATGTACAATCAAGAGATTTGTACTATAGACAAGTCCAGATACTACCTTCTCTGTCGTATGCTAAATTCAGAGTCCTGGTTTCATTACAAAACCCACAAGAATTTATAATCGCACATAATTTCTAACAAAGTACTATTCAAACGTAATTTTAAAGCTGTGGCCCAGATCTTCTACTGCAGCATGCAGGGAGTGGAACTATGCTGAACCATGTCATGCAGGGACTGTCTGGAGGCATTTTAATGTTGCTCTGTGTTGATCTTTCTTTCATTAATAACACTTGGAATTTTTTTATATTCCTGCTGAATAAGTATAGTTTTGTGAGTAATTTTGTTGCTAGATTTGAACTGTTTAAGCAATATTTCTTTCCTTTTCAGTTACCAACCATTTAAAAATATCTTTCGTATTTTGTTTATGGTAAATAGGAAACTTCTTTTCAGTTCAAAATTTTCTGGTGCATAGCTTTTTCTGCCAGTATCCAGAAGCCCTTTTGATTCCATTCCTGCATGCCAAAAGATTTTAGCCTGCGTTAACAAGATATTTCATGTACAAACCAAACCAAATCTGAAGTCAGGAGACTGTATGGACCAGCAGTGTTACTCATTCCTACTCTAACTGTTCATTTATTCATTTATTCGTGTGTTGTATGTGCTGTGCATTCAAAGTGTGAACTCTCCAAGACAATAACTGGATTGCTTTTGGTTTTTTGATTCTGGTTAAAACTGAGGATCTGCTTAATGATTACAGTCCCAGGAATTATCTCACAACACAGTAGAATGATTTCCATTTTTTTGAGGTATCCTTCTTAATTTGTGGAATAATTACTGGCAGTCCTGTAAAACTGGAGTACTGCAATACCTATCACAGTGTTATGCCTAGTGAGGATGCAGAGATTACTGTGCTACTTATCTTTGGAAATAGAAACAAGTAACCCTAACTACTGATAACTATTAGAGTTAGATATATTCAGTCATTTTTATCAGAAATATATGACTTAATTTTCCTGGTGTCTGTTGTCAAGTTGTATTTCTTTTACTGTATTTACAAATGCTATCTTTAAAATATTGTTTTGCTTCTTTTAGGTTTTAGTGCTAAAACTGCAGTTAGAATCATTATGCCTTCTTCAGGAATGACATTCATACTGTCTCAATAAAAACTGAAATTCCACGGAATAACAGAGAAAACTTACTTAATTTGGAGCCTTAAGCCAGCCTGAGATGCGGGCAGAGTTTTGTAGTGCAGTCTCATCCATTTTCCCCATTAATCTCTCCAGTGCTGCTGTCTTTCAAGAAAACATTCAGCTGGGAGCCTCCCCCTTGCTGCACTCCCATCATCACCGGGCATGGGGGAGATCGCACTACCCTTGCACTGACCAAAAAAAAAAACAGCTGCATCTTGAAAGTGTGGGAGGCTTGGGGTATTTCAGCACTGCTGGCTGCTGCAGGAGGAGGAAACCTGCAGCTTCCACAGCTGGGTTCTACTACAGATAAAGGCACAGCTGCAGTGGGAGAGAGGCAGGAGATGATGGGCAGAGAGGGGCACAAGTTGCTCTAAAAGATATTCTTGCTAATCCCTGTTCCTGCATTCAGTCTGCAGCACTAAACTTTCCTCCAACTGAAACAATTTTCTTCAGTTATTATTGGAAAGCAGAAGGAGGGGGAGTCTGCTCACACTTTTGTTGGAGACAGCAAACATCTCTTTTAGTCCTGAATATTATTTACAGATCTGAAACTAAACTTCAGTATTATATGATATTATTTTTGCTGAGTGAAGTAATGGATGCATTCAGAGCATTTGAAAATGAGTCGCTTTTGTCCAGTTACTCTGTTCCTGCCAGATTGGATCCCTTCCGTCGTCCCTTGGACTCCATCCAGCCCTGGCAATTCAGGCTTCTGGCAGCAGTAATGTTGGTGGTGACCTCCCTGTCACTTGCTGAGAACCTGGCTGTAATCCTGGTAACTTTAAGTTCAAGCAATTGAGACAACCTGTCAATTATATTATAGTCAATTTGTCTGTGGCTGATTTCCTGGTCTCACTGATTGGTGGTACCATCAGCTTTTTAACAAATCTGAAAGGTTATTTTTATATGGGATACTGGGCTTGTGTACTGGAAGGATTTGCTGTCACATTTTTTGGTAAGCTTGATTTTGTTTGTGGTTGCATGTTTTTTCCTTCAACCTCCTTCCCTGTATTCTACTGCAGTTTCCTAAGTCACTGACTTTGCATGCCTTTGAATTCACTGGTATTTTCCCCAGTTACATATATTCTGTAGTGGAGAGTGAGAAACCTCTCTCTCTATCCCCGCCATATACATGGCCTGTTGCATGTGTACTGATAATACAATGTGTTTCATAGAATGAGGAAAAGCTTGCCAATAGAATAGCAGTGTTGTGGAACTTAAGTTAAAACAATTTCAGGAAAAAAATCCTTATGCACAGCTATTTTCAATATTTGTAGTTAGGTGTGCATATATGGATAAATAAGAGAGAGAGAAAAAGAGTGAATGGCTGCCCATAAACTGGGGAAAACCTCAGGGCACAGAACATCTCATGTTCTCTACCCTCCAGTGGTTCTGAGGAGCAGGGACACACCTGTAACAGTCAGTCCACACAATTACATCTCTTTGTGATTTTTTTTTCATGGCTTTGTTCATTTACTACAAAAAAATATTAGAAGTAGTAAGAGGAAAAATCCTCACCACATAGAACCCTGTGTAAATACATCTCTACAGAATAAATGGGTATTAGTTTAAAATGGGACGTCTACTTACTTGAGACAGACACTCATTCCTGCGTCCTGTCCCTGCTTCTGAAGCTACATAAAGACAGCCAGTAATGCTTGTCCCTGTTCTAAATCACACACAGTGCTGATCCTCAGTCTGAAAAGGAGTCCCACAGCTGCTCTCTGCCTGTTTAAGCTAGTCAGAGGGTATGTTGGTGAGGAACAATGCTTCTGCATCAGTTTGTGGCATGTAAGTCATGTCCTATGGAGAAATATCAGGCTATTTCAAGATTTTGGTGTCCCACCAGGTAATATGTGCCTAAATTGATAATGTGATATTGTGGGTAGCTGTCTGCAGGTTTGAGTTTTATGATAGTCTGAAATAATTTTTGCAAAGATAGTGTTTTGAAGATTTTAGTTAGTTAATTTGGATGCTACATAATTTGCAGCTTTTCAGAGTAGAAACAAATGAAAAGACTGTCACAATCACTTAACTGGTCTGATCAGCTGCTTGATTTTGTAGCCCTTATACTGTAGACTGGAAAACTTGAAAAATGTGAAATTCTTATGCTCTTCATTAATATTAGAATAATGCACATAAATTGGCCATCCTTTCATTACTCGTGTTGATAGAAAAGCTGTTTGATGTTGTGGGTAGTCAAAGAGTGTAACTGGTTGCCCTGAGTGATTGTGGAGTCTCCGTCTCCAAAGATACTCAAAACCCAACTGCACTTGGTCCTGAATAACCTACTATCTGGACAGTGCTTGAGGGGGAACGATGACCTCCACAGATGCCTTTCAAACCAAACAGTTCAGGGATTCTGTAATTTGGGATGGTGCTTGCTTTTCAGTGATCTACCCAAATTTGATGCTGACTGTGTTCTCTTGCTACAGGCATTGTAGCTCTCTGGTCTCTTGCTCTGTTGGCTTTTGAGCGCTACATTGTGATCTGCCGCCCGCTGAGAAATATGCGCTTGAGGGGGAAGCAGGCAGCTCTAGGTATTGTCTTTGTGTGGACTTTTTCCTTCATTTGGACCATTCCACCAACAACTGGTTGGAGCAGTTACACGGCCAGTAAGATTGGAACTACTTGTGAGCCTAACTGGTAAGGCCACTCTCTCAGAGTATGGCAAAAAAATGAAACTTGCACCTCAGGATGTCTCAGAGCCAGAAATTTAAATAAAAGGTTTAAAGATGATGTAAATCTCTGAAAAAAAACCAGATATAAAGAAAGTTGTAAGAAAATTGATCAAAATTTTCCAAGAGCAGTTTTAAAACAAAAATTTCTAAAGGGTGGAGCCTCCATTTCTAATGAAAATATCACCCTATACCTTGTGATTTTTGTCTGGAGTCATAGGACAAAGAGACAGATTTTTTCAGAAGACTGGACAAAGCTCTGAGCAAGCTGGTCTGGACCCATAGCTGGCTCTACTTGGAGCAGGAGGTTGGACTACATGTCCCTTCCCACCTAATTGGCCCCACTGTTCTCTCGTACTGTATCTATGGTCATAGGATTCTCTCCTAGCTCCTGGGCAGGAAATGGCCCAGCGCTCCATCTGGTGATATGACTAGAGCTGTAAAGGGGCACACTGAACAAAAACATTTGACAAAAATACTAGTGACATCTTTGAAAAGCAGAATTAGTATTTCAAGAAAATAGTAAAAACAACGTATTATTAATACATACACAAGGTATTTTGTATTTTATACAGGTACTCAGGAGCCCTATGCTGACCGTACATACATTATTGCATTCTTCACCACCTGTTTTATAGTACCCCTTATTGGTGATTTTGGTATCCTATGGAAAATTGGTGTGGAAGCTAAAAAAGGTAAGAAGAAGTACTCATAAGTAAACTTGTATGTATGCAAAAGTTTGGAATTACTGTTTGATTTTCTATAAAGATCAGACATAAGCAGATCATATTTGCAGGCAGCAAACAGTTACATCCCTTGTTATATAATTATCCTTACACACAGAAATTCAATGCTATGGTTAGAAGTGATTTTTTAAATGTGCAGTTTGCATCACTTATCAGTACATCTCATTAGTCAAACATCATGTAAATGAAAGAATGTCTATCTCATAAACAGAATGACACAGTATTGGTTTATTCATAATTGTACTTCAGTGACATTTCATAAGACTCAAACCAGGCAAATCAGAATGTAGCTTAAAATGACTGCAGTTGTAAATTCTAAGAGTGCTGGCTACTACTTTGTAACACATTCAAAATAAGACATAGCCTTTGTAAATAATGCAATGCTGTTTAGTAAACAAAATATTCATTTGTCCAGGAATATTTAAAAGACTTGAGAAATGCTTTTGAATTTTATTCAATGGTCATGTTGACCTGATCCAAAAGAGAAGCTGCAAAAAATGAAAAAGAAGACAATAGAATAGGAAAATTCCTATTTGGTCCAGGATTTGGGGACAAGATTTTGGGACAATATTGGCATTTCTATTTACTGAAAAACTGCCCTGACATTGCTTCAGAAATAAATTCAGTAAATTTCTTCAATTTATTGATGTTTTGGAAGTATTTGGGATAGTCAAATTTATTGTATTTATTCTGAATATAATTTTTTCTAAGTAACAAAAAAATGTTGGGGTCTTCCCCCTGAACAAACAGAAGGGAAATTTGGGTGACATTGTGATTCCTGTGAATGGATTTTTCTTGATTTCCTCCAGGATTCGTTCAGGGGAGAAAAGGTTAAACGGCTGGGAGAGGTTGATCTCAGTATTAAACACAAGAGGTTTCCCAGGCGCAATGTGGACGACAGTGAGGTAGCACAGCGCTCGCTGGTGGCAGGGATGGGGGACCTGAAGAACAGGATACAGAAATGCTTGAAGAAAACAATTGCTGATTTAGGGTCAGGCTCTCTTAAGATAATTTGTAAAACTACGGTTCTGTTATTCTGAATACCCAGAACTTCTATTAGTATTTTATTTCACCCTGCCCTAACCTACTTGCAGAGGAAACAGAATGAAGAGAGATCACAGGGGGCCAGATTGGTGTGGGAGGTGGGGCACAGCCCACAGCAGCCACACTGTGGGCTCCCAGTCCTGCCAGGGACAGGTGTCCCTTCCTGCAGACTGCAGTCACAGAGCAGAGTGGGAAAGGGCCACCTCCAGGAGGCATGTGCTCCTGGGAGGGGAGGGAACACATGGGGTAGTCTGGTGGCCTGGCATGGAAGGGAGGGGTGTTGCCTCAGCAGGGGGGATGTGAAGGAAGCGAGACCATTTGCATCCAGCACTGTCTTGGGGCTGCCAGACTAGTGGCTCATCTGTTAATCAGGTGCTTCAGCAGTTGCACAGAAAAACAAAGCAAGTGAGATGATGAATAAGGGAGGCAGTGATGGAAAATGTCACTGTCAGTCACAGCAGGAGTCATGAATGGTCCATTTGGCCATTTGAGTTAGGTCAGGATGTCTTCTGGAAGGCTGATCAGTGCCACGTAGTGTGTCCCAGCATGGGCCTGAAACCACTCTGGCACGTTGTCTCTAGGCTGTTATCCAGAAATAATAGGGGTATTATTAAAAAAATCACACTTCAGAGCAAGCTGTGTGTTTCACGCTTCCCTCGCAGCTCAGTGACCTGGCAAACCACAGCCAGGAAACAGGGGGTGGCCTCAAAAAGCCACATCACAAGTGATGGAGTTGTAACCATCTAGCTTGTGCCAGTCTCGGCCTTCAGCTCTGAAAAGCCAGAACCCGCAACATATTCTGGAAATCTATAATGAATTGCTATTTTTGGCTATATCTCACAACTAAGCTCATTTTCAAAAATCTGACTACAGTGTACAGAGAAAGATCCAAGCAGCAGAACTGGTGTCTCGATGTTCCCAACCATCCCTCTTCATGCATTTTGTCCCATGGTTGTCACAGTGTAGGCTTGTTCCTGAGTGGAATAGTTCTGTCTTAGTAGTCTGCCAGTCCCTCAGTCCCAGTGGCCCCCAGCTTTACAATGCAATTGTAGCTTTCACTGCAACATCAAAGTTGATGAAAGAAATTAATCTTCAGAAAAATATTAAATTAGCAGTTTACAACAGAGGTAAATTATGATGGCAATATTCCTTTGTTTGGAAGATAAAGCACCAGTATGTTGTTCCTTACCTGTATTTAGAGAGAAAGGAAAAGCTGTATCTGAAAAAAAGACCCGGCTGATGTGAGACAAAGCTGAAAGTGCAATCAAGGAGATTTTGTTCCTTTTCCAGGGGACTGCACTTCTGCTGAAAGGGAGGCTGGGCTGCTCTCTGTGTAGGTACAGCATATATGAAAAAATGCTATAGAAATTTCATATATTTGCAGGGAATATCTTATCAGTACCAAACACAGCCTTTCTTAATGCCTAATAACTTGTAGTTATTTTAATAATTCGTTATTGTTATTATTATTACTGTCGTTGTTATGTTTATATTTGGTGAAAACTGACATGAATTGCAACTTTCTACGGAGATGAGGACATTGCTCTTCCCAGGAGGTGCTTCTATACCTCTTTAAGTACTAAATATATTGAATTCTCTGAGTGCAATTCAAAAGTTAGAGAAAATGTCTCCATAGAGTTCTAACATTACTGCAGGAAGTTAAAAGGCCATGTTAGACAAAAAAAAAAATCTTACTTTATTAGAATGTAACATTGCAAGACCTGGCATCAGGTTTTTCTGGAGCCATACACAGTTATTAGTTATTTCTCATGTAAAATAACATTTCATAACAGCGCCTTGTTTCACTAAGTCATCAGAAACCAAAGATGTTTCCCGGAAACACGCTGTTTGACATCACCTAATCTCTGTATGAATATACGTGTCTAAGCTTCTTGCATGATCAGTGAGGAAAAGAGGAAGAGCATTCCTACTAAATGCCCCAATCCCACTTTAATTCTGGTATCATTAGATTGTGAATGCCCTTCTGGGGAAGGCCATAAAGCACCACTGAGCCAGACAGATGCCTTGGTGTAAATTTCCCCCCTTGGTGAGGAGGTTGCACAGCCTTGATTGAGTGCTGTCTGTAACACCCCTATCAGACACCTAGTTGTCTGCAAAGGCTACATGGAATAGAAAGTGCTTGAATTCAGCTCATTATCTGCTTATGATTCACCATGATGTCCTTCTTTTTCACTTTGACAATAAAAATACAAAGATACTTAAGCAAAGGAAAATTTACTAATGCTGGTATATGGTAATTCATGTCCCTCAGCAGTAACTTCAGCATCCATCCTTCTGTGCTGCCCACACTTGGGAAGAGCAGGTCTTTCCTTCTAGCATGGGCAACTAGACAGCTCACTAAAGTCACTGGTTGGACACCTTGCTGTTTGTTTTCTAGAATCTTTTCTCTTTTCTTAAAAGGTGTCAGATGCAACAAGGCAGGCTGCGAACTACCAGGAACCTGAAAGACAAGTGACTAGAATGGTTGTTTTTATGATCATTGCCTTTCTAATCTGCTGGATGCCATACGCTACCTTTGCCTATCCTAGTCACTGGCATATCCCCTCCATTGAGCTGGATCCTTGTCTGGCAGCAATTCCGGCTTTCTTTTCCAAAACAGCTACCGTTTACAATCCAATTATTTATGTCTTTATGAACAAACAGGTACTGTAATGCCCTCAGCGTGTCTCCAATACTCATATTTTGCTATTTTGTCTGCTTGATAATGAATTATTTCTACCTACCTACGTGTTAGTTAACAAGCATTACAATATCCTGCATTTAGAACAGAAAAAAATTGCCTGTGCAAGATGCATAAGCCTCTGAGCATTTTTGAAATATAAATGTTAATAATTATTAGGTTTAGATATTGCAAGGAAAAAGATCAGCCCTTAGGGAAGATGAGTTAGTTTCCTGTATGAAATTATGTTCTCAAGACCGTTCCAATTATTTCAATAATTGTTTAGGAATGCAACACCAGTAAATTATCTAGAGGTGGGGTGCACATTTTCAAAGCTTGAATTTGTTCTTGGTGAAATGAGGCATTTGTGGCTTATGTGCAGGGGGTAGGAAGTATTGCACATGCCATTTAACAGGGAGCTTTCTTCTTCTGAATGAGGGCAGGAGGATTGGATGCAGAGAAAAAGAATTGATATGTGTATGAATGAGAGTGTTTGTGTGCTCACAGTGATAACAGGCATGATAATAAACATGAGCAGATTTCTGCAATGAATGCAGCAACTGAGAGTGGTGGCATCAAGCAGAGTATAAGCACGTAAATTAAATAAAGAAAAATAGTTAAGTGTTTGTTGAATAAGAAATGGTGAATTTATTTATCTGGTCCTGCAGAGAGAGCAATTGCTTATCTCACATCCTGTGGACAGCACCCTAATCTCCCAAAGCACGTAGATGTGTGCCCACTCTTTATCCTGTTTGTGGATGCAAACAACAAAACCCATCTTCGAGTAGCCGGGAATTTAGTATATGAAAGCATGAGTCTGGAGAAATGGCCAATTATGTCCATTAGATATGATTAGCTAGAAGCAGAAAAGAAAAATTATTGTTAGATTAGGATGTACCAGTAGTTTGGGTCTTTTCAGAACATAGTTTAATTTTTAGGTTTAGAGTTCTTCATGGTGGCATGGGGAAATATATTTTATGGGGTTATTTCTTCATATTCTCAACTGGTTCATGAGAGGATTTCAAAGACCTTTTTAGCTAATATGCAGATTGATTTATAGAACTGTTTTTAAATTTCTTATGTGTTTTGACTGATCTCCTGTTTTTTCAACTTTTTAGTTCAGGCAGTGGTCTGATTCAAATGTTCAGTGCAGTGCCATAGGAGCTGTGGAGTCCAACATGAACCTGACTTCAGAGAGAGCAGTGCTAACCCAGGACAGAAGAGGCAGCGAGATGTCCCCCATGGCAGTTCCTAGCACCATTTCTGAGACGAAAACTGGAGTTGAACACAGAAATAGACAATCTTTGGCTCTGTTGAAAACTTCAGAAAACAAAATTTGTCCCATGTAGAGTGGGAGATAGGATCATTATTGCAATGCTACAGTGTATTTCATTGTTACAATCATCTAATACAAAAATATGTTGTCATTGGGGACATTCTGCTCCTGTGGACACCAGCTTTTGAGATTGCAGGCTCCTCAGTGCATGTAAGAGCCTCTTGGCTCTGCAGGTGCAGTCAAACTCCCAGCTATAAGGAGAGTCCCTTCCTCCACTGCATTCCTCTTCCCAATCCACAGTCAACTTGAAGCAGGTAGTGGCACCACACTGTTGTTCTTCCTCTGAGGAGCGTTGTGTCTCTCTCTCTCCAGTCCTTAAAATCCGTGTTTCTGCTAAAGTCACATCCTCACTGCTTTTAATTGGGCTACTGATTCTGGAATAAATTATTAATTTGTTATTACACCTCTACTTTCAGAAGCAAGGACTATAACACAAGTACTGCTTGTGTAAACAGTGAAAACTAATGGAATTTGCCAGCTTTCCATGGCTGTATTCCATCTCATATTTCATTCACTACAATAAACATGCAGCAATATACTTAGCTTTAGTGGAATGTCACTTGCACATGCAAAGCCAAACCAGGTTATGAAGGTAATAAAGGCAGACTTCTGTTTTACACAGTGATTGGGATCATTGTATGAAATGTTGCTAAGAACTGGCACATCAGAATTTTAATCCTATATAAAATCTATCTTTAATTGAATGCATTCTAGGACAAAAGGCAATGGCTGACTGTATTTAAATGCTTTAGGATGGAAAACCATTATTTCTAGAGAAGACATTAGTACAATGCCAGTTGAAACAAATGTTGTTCCATAGTGGGTATAGAGAACCTACACTAGCTCCACCCTGTACAGGCCTTAGCTATAGAAATGTGATATGGAATGAATCATCAATGGTTCCGTTTTACTTCAAAAAAATAGCATTATTTTACACAGAATAAAGAAATTTTGTTTCTATCAAATTTTTTTTCTGCTTTCTGTTAAATTAATGTTTGAAAAACTATATTGCATTGAAAAAGAGTGATGGACTACCTGACATACCTGTAGTAAAAGCTAGTCCCTGAGCAGTACCTTGCTGACTTGGAAGTCAAGAACTATTCTTGCAGCAGCTGGAGATGCTGGTGGATCAGGAAAAGGTAACCACAGAAATACAGTACAAAGCATATTCTGAACCCCTGGTATGTTGCAGAGACTGGTTTCTGTATGATTCTCCTGCTCATGAGGAGAAGAGCTGTAGCTACCTGCTGGGGTGGAGGGACAGGTACAGGGAGCGTGTCCCTGAGCCACTCTGGCCTTGGAATGCCCAGTGGTGTTGAGGCCGACAGCAGGTCTGGAGGCTTCACAGACCTTAATTTGGACATGGTTAACTTCTATTTGTGAGAAAAGCCCATGAGAAGAAAAGCAGTTAGTTTTTACCCATGAAAATGTAGTATCAACAGAAGCATGAAAGTCAGACAATAGGAGAAAAACAGCAACATATCCACACCTGTTATTTTTCTGAATGCGTTGAACGCTTATGCCATAGGTAGCCAATGATAATGTGTTATAGTTAATAGTAGCCAGCAAGTCTACTGTAGTAGTTTTGCAGCCAATGAATCTGTAACACAAATGATATGAAAGGTGTATAAAAGAGGCTGCTTTGTTTAATAAATGGCTTTTTCCCTTTGTCCGAGGCACTGTCTGTGTGTGTCGTAACCACCTCAACAGCGACACAGTGGACTGCTTGACCATCTGTTCCTGCTTGTGGCCCCTCACATTCACACCCATGGACATACAGAATAATTCATCCCCCATATTTCTGCACAGCCCTGGATTTTGATGCATTCTGCCTTAGTTCTGTGAAGGCAATCTAAACACTGAAACAGCAGTGGCAGTAACACGGAACAAAGCAGGAGATCCTCACTTGTCTTCCATCACCAGGCAAAGGGGAGCTTGGCAACGGGATGAAGGCTGTCCTTCTTCAGGCAGTAGTGTATCTGACATCTGAGACAAACACACTACAATAGGTAATGATGTGTACCTGCTTAGGTCACTGCTGATCTTTTTTTGCTTCATCACATATTTAAGAATTATTCAGTAAGATCTATCTGCTAAAGATCCTTTATAGATAGAATCTGATCGCTGCAGGAAGTGTATTTCTGTAGTGCTTTCCCTTTACACACCATGTGGTCAGTTTCTTTGGCCCTGCTCTTTTTCCCATTACCCAGCTCCCCATTGTTCCCCTGGGACAGCTGTGAGTGCAGAGGTCTCAGCCATGCTCTTTGTTTTGCATCTTACAAAAGCCCTTTGGACCTCTTCTACAATGTTGTCTTGGGGTGACTTTATGATGTGTATTCCCTATCTATGCCCAGAAATTAATTTTGTGCCTTTCTGTGCCTTTAAATTGAGCCCGAGAGGGGGGAGAGAGGAAAAACCGAGTGAACTTTTCAAAACAGTTGTTCAAGGACGGACACACACTCCTCTGCGTCCTCCTGCTGTGGTAGCAAGAGCAGAGGAAGCACCCTGCTTGCTTTTCAGCCAGCTTTCAGCTCCTTCTCTCTGGAGGGAGACAGAGAGTTGAACTTTGTTTTCCTGGGACTTCGGTTTTTCCTTTCTTCTCTTCTGGACTGTTTCAACATCAGAACACATCGGGAGAATTTTCCACCGATGCCCCGGAGGTGGGCCCACGACCCAGCTCTGAGGAGGAGGAGAGAGACCACACCTACAGAAGGACTCTGAAATCTTCCCAGGTTTCTCTCCACAGTGAGAGGTTTTATTATTATATTATTTATATTATTTTATATTATTTATATTATTTATATTATTTATATATTTATATCTATATATATATATTATATTTACTTATATTATTTATATTATCCTTTTCCTGTGTTTTTGTCAAATAAATATTTTTATCTCTTTCATTTTCCTCCAGGAAATTTTTTTTTTTCCCAAATCGGGTGGGTGAGTGCTGGTTGTAACCTGCCTTCTATCAGAGGATATTTTCCTCTAAATTTGTCCAAACTGGCACAAATGTATCCTTTGCAGAAGAAAAGTTAGGAAGCACTGGTGCTGACCTTGAGGGTAGAGCACGTGAAGTGCTGGATGGTCCCTGCGGATGGGTTAGGACCGACATGAAGCTGAGCAAATGTGAGGAGGCCAAGCTTGGTGCCTGCACCCTTGCTCCAAAACAGAGACCTGCAGCACGGCGAGTTTTCCTTGCTCAGTGATAGCTGCTGCCCTTCCAGGCACCACAAGGAATGGACATTGCCTCTAGCAATGGGCAAGACATCAGGAAGAAGGCACTACCTGGGAGCATCCAGGGGCTCCCTTTCTTTTGGCAGTCTAGTTAACTCTATCATCCTGCCTTTTAAAGGTACAAGACAGCGAGTGCTGAGGAATCTCACGTTGTTGGAATACCTTTTAAAATTTCTCACAAAGAGCACCTATGTCTATGCATCCAGGCCGAGCACCCTGTACCCTAGAGGTGAAGATATTTGACAATTCCCCTTTATAGAGAAATGTAGCTGCAAGACATAGACAAGTAACTTTGGAACATTTTAAACACCTAATTTTCAAGAAGCAAATTTTATACATTGTGATCTTCCTCTTAATTCACCCTGGACTGAATTTAATCTGAATTGGATCCCTTTCTGTTTTCTGATTAGAAGGATGTTCAGATTCCATTGCCTTGACTTCATTTTGGGATGGTAAGATCAAAAGAGGGGAGTTAGTCTACAAATAAAATCACGAGCTGCACATGTGAGAACTCACTGCAAAAGACTCTACAGTTTTCCTATTCGTCTCACAAAATTTCATGAGGTGACTGTCTTTTACAGTGTAATTTTGGCCTCAGTGAGCTTGAACTTTTGCAGGGCTCAATCTTAAACCCAAATGTCGATCCTTATTCTGACAGGCACATTCTTTATCATTAATGCTGTGTTATCTGGAGCAGAACAGTGAACAGATGTAGATGCCTTTTTAAAATGTTTTGGAAATACTGTGTGATAGGAAGAGTAAGGTATTCAGTTACTAATTGTACGCACCTTTTTGTGCTCATTAGTCCGTTGAAACAGTCAGATGTGATTTGACTGTGAAAATTCTTGCATTTAAGATTTTCTCTTTCAAGGATATATTGACCTAGGTTAATCACAAGTTAATGGTATTACATATATTAAATCATGAAGAATTGGCAGAAGTACTAGTGTTTAATTAAAAGTAACAGAAACTATTTATCTCCTGAGAAAGGTGAGGCTGTAAAGTATAGCTCTGTAGTACAAAATAAAGGAACAAAAGTTATGTAATTGCAAAGAAAAAAAACAATGGAAAAAATGCATGGAAAACAATAGAAAACAGCAAGTTAAAATGAGAGTCACCATCTGATTAGTGGCTGTGTCATCCTCACTGAAGGTCACCCATGATGAAATGGTACTGGTGAGCCTTTTAGAATATTTCACCGAGGTTTGTGCCTGTAAATTAATTGAGAACACCAGTTTGCAAAGATAGTCAAAGACAGTGCCTCCAACTCACAAAAATGGGCATCCACCTACTAAATGCACTAACAGCCAGTGTGAGGGGTCCCATTACTATGGAGCATGTTGGGGTGGGCAGTCTGACATCAGATTTTGAATTACTGCACTCAAAAAACTATAAGGAAGGGTATTGATAGAGGAGCCTTAGGGCAGTGCTCACATTTCCCCATGGGGCAGACAAACAGCCTTGACTTTTTTCATAAGGGAAAGGGAGAACTACAGCACAATAGGAACAAAACAGGAATCCTCAGAGTGAGAGAACATACAGGAATAAATTGAAAAGTCATGACATTAAGCCCTGCTTCCTTTTGCCTAGCCATAAGCAAGACCTAGAAAGAGAAAGCAGGGTTTTCATCCCAAGTCAGGTACAGGAGCCCCCCAGTGCCTATCCACCTACAGCGCTCCCTCAACAGCCACCTGGATACCTGCAGAGTCAAAAGTTCTACTGGGATGTTTTTTCCTGTGCAAAACCAATTGTCATATACATTTAATTTCATGGGAAACAGTTTTGAGACAACTTTGGGTCTGACTTTTAGAAAAAGATTTATTTATAACTTGTTTAGAAACTGCTGCATTTTCTGTAATTTTTGGTTTTTAAAGCTGGAAGATAATAAGAAAAAAATGGAAGAAAACACAGAACTATTTTCCTGTGCAGTATCAGAGGCTCCAAATTTTTCCTGTTCTCTGGATATCAATAAAGCACTGACAGTAATTTTTTTCACAGAGAAGTCTTTGTTGAGATGTTAGTTTCTTACTGTTTGCTCTCAAGTACTCTGCTGTCATTCAGACAATTAATTAAAGGTGTGACAGCAATATTTAGACATACAGGAGACAAAAAGTGTTTACAGGCTTTACAGTCAACGCAGATTTAGAGAAGCAATGTACAGATCTAAAATGGCACTGAAGAAGATGATAGATAATCATGAAAAAACAAATATGTGTGAAAGATGCACTCAGTGACAAAAGTAACAACAAATGAGGATTAATTAGGACAGAAATATGGACATTCTTGCTTGTGGAACTTTTACTTGCACTGCAACAGGTATTGTGGATATCAAAGAGGTGTGGATAAAATAAAGTAGAGAGTATGGTTATGTGAGATGAGGCTAGTAGTAGTGGCCAGAGGAAAAAATGAGATTAGAAGTAATAATATTAATCTTGGACATGGGCAGAATATTTGTGCCAAACTGAAACAAAGATGGTCCTCCACATCAGAGGAGACAGTTTTGCCACTAGCAATAACAGGATTGTGGGAGGGAGAAAGAGTTGCAGCAGTGCAAATCACAGAATAGATTATCAAAGTTTTGGACACACTACTCCAATAATAATTCTGAAATATTCAGGAAGAGATCCTGGCTGAAATACACGGCTAAGAAGGAGACATTAGAAATAGAAAGATGGATTAGCATGCTGTTAGCAAGGGTTGTAGAAGAAATGCACAGGAGGCAATCACTCAGGTTATACAGGGGAAAATGGATTGAATTAAGAGGATGGTGAGATAAGGAGAATTTTCATGCTGAGTGACTGATCAAGGAGTATTATTGATGTTTAGTAGTGTGAGATGCAGTGCAGGATGTAAGGAGGAGGGCTATAATCTGTAGCAGAAAAACAAGTGGAAAACAAAATCTGGAGCATCAGGTTTATGGATGCAAACTGACATTTGCTGGGAAGCAATTTGCCAGGATGAAACACATGAAAGCCTGAGAGTGGGGCGTAAAATCTGAGGCATAGAAGGAGAACATGGTAATGAGGTGCCTTTGGCATTTAAGAGTGTCGAAGACAAAAGGTGATGGCTGGGGATGGTGCAGTGAGCCCAGCAGCTTTCAGAGAGAACTGGTTTTGCATTGTCAAGGGAAGTAAGCAGAGAAGGAGGAGAAATTGTGGAGGTAAAGAAAGCATATGAGAGAAATAGGGATAAGCAAATATTATTTCAGTCTGTTGGACCAGTGGGACTAGCATGAAGGTATCAGTAGTTTATTTCAACAGAGAAGTTAATAATTTAATTAAGTATATTGAAAACCACTTGAGCAGTATTTAAGTGGCACACAAGTATTCATTATCTAAACCTTTGTTCTTAGTGCAAAACTATCTTGAAAGCTTATGGAGAAACAGCTTGTGTCTAGTTCCTTGCATAGCTCATGGCCTCACTGCCACTGTTGAGATTATAATCGTACTCCTTTCACACTACCCCTCTGGCACACTTTAATAGATTACATTTATGGTTGTCTTGTATCATTTTGCTACCCTGTCAGCCAAATACTCTGACATGCAGCAAGCACAGACATAAAAATGTAGGCTGCAACAGGGTGATATGAAAATCAGTGGTTCTGGACAAATAGGAAATTAATATTAGAGTCTAATTACAGTCTTCATTTCATTTGGAGAAGGAATTAATTAGTCTTAATAGGACCACAGAGGCATCACAAATGTTTTCTTTCTATCAAGCAAAGCCTACATTGAAAAAGAATTTATCAATCATTCTTAAGGTGTCAGCATTATTTCTCACTGTCCATAACACTGATGATACTTTTCAGGTCCTCACAAGTACTTTCGGTTAAGGGCCAGATTTTGCTTGGTTTATTAATATGAGGACACCCATAACTGGGAAAAGGCATTTTCTTGAAGAAGGTTCTTACTTCTGCACATAAAAAATTTTTTTAAACTACTTATTAATTCTGCAGCATTAACATTCAATGTCTGTAGTGAGATGCTGTCTCTCTGAAATGTTTCCATTTTTGATAGAAACAAGGAATAATATAATCGGTGGGTGTTTTCCTGTTAAAATGCCTTCAGTAATTCTTTTCAGGAAGAGGAGGATACCTTTTTCCTACTTACTGGTTAAGAGAGTACATTTTAAAATCTATGAACACCTTGACTCATTGCCATAGTGGGCCAACCAGAACAGTATCAGCCTGGGTGCAAAATATTACAGGGCTCCCAGGAGTTGGTTTTCAAGTCTTTCAATGTAACACAAAACAAAATTTTAGAACTACAAACAAAACTAGGGGCGAGGGAGGGGGCACTTTTTTTTCAGAGTTCCGCACAATGACTAAAGGGACACCTTTTGCATAATTGGTAAGAGCAGGACATTAATATTTCACCATATACAAAACATAATTTAGGCAATGGATAGTTTTAAGACCTTAAATTTTCATAAATAAAAGGTGTGAATGCTGCCAAAGTCAGCTTGCTCACACTTGGTTGGGAACAAACAGTATCGTGTTCCTGAATTTTCATTTTGCCACCAAGAGTTTGCCTAGAAATCACACTCCTTAAAAAAAAAAAAAAAGTTTTATAGAATTGTCTATTGTTTGCAAAACTAGCAATGCAACACTACACCACTTTCTGCTTTGTGATCATTGCACTTCAATGATGCAACCTGGAGAAAGTAACTGTCCTTCTTACAAACTTTCCATGCCATAGCAGGATAATTGCTTTGTGTTTTTTCTTTAAAATGTCGGCAATACTTCATCAATCTACCCATTAATGGAAATAGCTTTTTTTCTTTTTTTAATTTAATACAAATGATGGTTGCCATAAGAGTTACTGTTGCATTATGAGGTCATGTTGATTCCTTTGGGATAAAAGTAAGAAAGGCACTGACACTCAAGCCTGGCTAAATGATTCACTGAGTGAAAACCAGAAATTATTGAAAAGATAATAGCAATCTTAGGACCCTTCTGGTGCTGGAAACCTCATGTTTCAGCATGAAATGAGTCTCTCCTTTTAGGCCATGACATGCTACCCAGACCCTATTTGGGATGAAGTAGTCCAACCTTGTTCTTGACATCTTTACATCTACGTCCAAGTGAACAAAGTTACCAATCTTGTACCTGTACAATGCTGAACTTTCTAGCTGGCACACTATGGTTCTCTCAGTAGGAATGAGCCCATACAAGTGTGGTTTTAAGGCAAGTGTATCCTGATGTCACAACATGTGCACAGGGTATGGTCACTCAAGCTAATGAACAGGTCTGTACAGCTGAGGCCACTGCTTAAACTCTGCTCCAGTTCTGTTTGGAATCCCTGTCTCCCAGTTACCATGTCTTCTGCCGTGGCCCATCAGAGCTGCTCTGCATTTACAGTTGTGTCAGTGCTTTCTTATGGAAAAACAAACGAACAATCTGTTCTTAAAGATGTATATTCTTGAGAAAAAACCCCAAACAAACAAGTGGATTTGGGCATGGGGAAAAAATATCCAAAATAGCTTTCAAAATCATTTCAGTAAGAGATAAAATGCTGAGTTTAAAAGTAGCTGTCCAAGCTATTTTTCATAGCCTCAGATCTAGAGAAAGAATACATTTCAAAATGTCCTAAGATCAGCGCACCTCATCACCCACTAGCACGGATGAAGGCGAAAGCTTAGACACTGAAGGTAGTGTTGGTGCACTTTACAAAATGTTCATGTTCTTGCTCTGGCAACAAACAACACAGCTTCTCTAGGGATTCCTTAGGGTTTTTGAAGATACAAATGTTTTTAATATACAGATTTTGTTTCTCCTAAAACCATATTAACTGCAGAGCACCAATAGAGGAGATACTTCTCGTCCAAAGTGCAAGGGCATGGCAAGGGGCAGAGATTGTTACAGAAGATCAGCTCTATCAGAAGTTTACCATAAACCAGATTACTCCAGCATAGCTCTGATGGAGATTAATTTCTAAATCATCTATTTGTATCATTTTTAACAGGTTGCTCCTTTTGCAAATATTTTGGTTTTTGGTAAAAATGCACTTAACCACATATCTCTTTCACTTTTTATTAACAAGACCTTGCCCTTGCCCACACTGAACCTTTATTGCCAAGGGTTCTGCAACTAGCAATCAAACCAAGTCTGAGAAACACATTTCTCTCTGTTTCTGATTTTGGATGAAATATTGATTCCTGATTTTTCTTTGTTTCCTGCTTTCTCTTCCATTGATTTCTTCACTGGGTTCAGAGCAACACCTCCAAAATAAAACACTTCCAGTATTCTCCCTCTGCTTGCTCTTACCTGCAGATCTGATATCCCACTCAGAGGAGACTCCTTCTCCCAACAAATGCACTTGCAAAGGAGAGAAGGGCTTGACAGTGAGATGAGGTGACTTGTCTAAGCCTAAGCAGGTCCAGCATCCACATATGCTTAGAGTGTCCATGATATTCCTCCACCACTACTCCAACCTGAGTGTTCCCACAGATATGCACAGGGCAGACATATTTGACATATTTGTTCACAGTCTAGCTAGAGGAATAAAATACACATTATATGGCTAAAACATTTCTGTTTAATTATGACCTCAGTGAAAATGATTATCCAAGAAAACAGAGTCATGAACATTAACAATAATTCTCATCTCAATTATTGAGAAATAGAATTTTAAATGATTGGTGAAGAGAAGATTCTTAGAAAATTTATGATAATGTTCTTTATTATATACTCAGTATTATAGATTGTTACTATTTTTCTCCTTATTACATTATATTGAAAGTCCTCTTTCCTCTTCTATGTCACACAATAGTTTAAAATCTGTAAGAGAGTTTAAGGGCCTTTCAGCAATTTGGCCACACCAGCTTTATCTTGACTATTATCTAGCTGCATCAAGATATTAATGTAGTCATCTCTCTTTAGTCTCAAGGAATTACTACAGAAATTGTCAAAACAATTAGATTACATTGGCCAACACTGCCCTGTTTGATTGAGTAAGATGTAGGCCATGTCCCTTGAATCACACTGATGAAGAAGCAGAAAGGTTTGTGGAATTCCAGTGCAAAATTTATTTCAATGTACATCCCACTTCAGCTTCTAATGCCAGTACTTGCAATACTTAATAACCAAAAAATGCTAAATAGGTATTTCCAGGTGGAATAGAAGTCAAATGTCATTCAGGAGAAATACCAATGAACTCTGTTGGAGGAGAAAAAAATGAAACTATAAAACCAGCACAGAAGCCAGTGTGCTGGTGGAAAACACAGATTGCTGCCCAAGGGCACAGATGTGACTATACTGAAGCAGCCAAAATGAACATTTCTTTTACTTATGAGAATAGTAGTGCTTAAATCTGTCTCTGCTGGACCAGAAAAATTTAGTACATGCTTTTGTGTCAGGAAGACAACCAGTGCATAAATACTTGATAGAGATATCTGGTTACAAATATCTCAGTATTGGCTTCTGTGCCATTCTGGTGGTCACTAGAACTGTGCCTTCCCTTTTTCTGCATACACAAACTGTACAACCAGTTGCATGTGCAGGCCTGTCATGGAGTGGCAAGGGACAAATCCTTACAGATTAAAATACCTCTCAATTATCTGGTGCCCACATATGCCATATGTCATGAAAAGCTAAAGTTATGCTGTTTTAACTTAAAAGCTGGAAACAACTTCTGTTCCATATATGATAAAAGCTCAGAAGGTAGTTACATCATTCATATTTTGCTACACTAGACACACCATAAGCAAAGCATACTGGCAGTGTATCTCCACGGTAAAATCTGCCTCAACCAAAGAAGTCTGTTCCCACTCTGTAACTGCACATCTGCATCCGTGTGTATCTGAACCCATATTTGGTCTTGAGCAGCAGTGCAGAAGAAAGCATGCACCTGTGCTGTCAGTAACAGTGATAGGACTACTTGCTAATCATCACAAAAAAAATAATGGCCCAGAGAGGATCAAGATGCACAATGACAAGGTAGGAACTCTATGTCAGTATCATGCATGGTGAGCTATGCAGTTTAGATTGCTGCCATGCTGTCAGGATTGGCCGAATTACAGGTGCTCATCTATATACCTCTAGGGCCTGCAGTGTACTCCATACTGAGTTTGTGTTCTGTAACCTACTTCAGGAGTTACAAGCTCAGATAAATTCTGAGGACATGACAGAACTGCAAATATTTTTGAAACCCGTTCTTTTCTTCCAACAGGAAATCTTAGTTAATTCCCTCCACTGGTGTATTGACAGGTAATTAATACACATCAGTGGGAGAACAGACTGTTCTGGCTGCTTCCGCATGCTGAGAACTCCAGCAGACAAGCTCATTACTACCAGAATGAAGGTCAAGATGTTGGCTCTGAGCAAACTTTTATCCCTACATTTCTCTTCCAGGATATTGCAGATTACAGCTTTTTAACTGTAATTCCACTGTCACTGTTCTTTCATCAAGCTCATTTTGTACTTAAGAGGTTGTTTCCCCATGCCACTGCCTGCAGTTTTCCAAATGAACACTTCTGTCCTACAGTGTGAAACTTTTTTCCCTTACTGGATTACGATCATGTCTTTGTGCTAATCAAAACAAATTGGGAACGCTGATCTGTCCTCTGAAAAACTTTGGCATCAAACAGAAAAAGAAGACAGAGAAGGTAGTGTGGACACTGTTGCTGTGATATAAATTTGATCTACTACCCAGTATCCATTCAGATAATAAAACATCCATAATACATAATATTTTACACAGAAGCTAGTACAGTTTACGACTGTTAAGGGAAATTACCATCTGCACTTTTGACAAACTCAGGTTTGTTTTGGGTTTTTTTGTTTGCTTTCTGGAACTCTCCCTGTAATGTACTGACTTCTTTCACAATTGACATACTTGGGCAAAATTAAGAAAAAACCCACCCAAAATTAAAAAGAATTTTAGACAATAATGAATCTGATTCAGTTCACTTCAGTGTTATTATCTGTAGCTTATCTCAGTGCACTTATAGCACAGAAAATTATGTCAACTCTTGGAATTGCTGAATTGTTGATTATGATTATGGTAGTCCCATAAAAACCAGAAGTCTGAACCATTCATCTTGCTAAGAAACTTGTCTTACAACATTAACTTTACTTTCTTTAAGAAAACTAAGTAATCAAAAAGGCCAGAACATTATAAAAATAGTTTTAGATGCCTTTTCAGGAAATAAACACAAATCCTTAACTAGTGCAGCCCTGATTTCTGGAAAAGCTGTACATCTTTGTAAACATCTCGTTTCTCCTAACAATTTTAAATGCTAAATGTCAAGTATGAGACCATCCAGAAAAGCGACAGGTCATGAACATTCAGTTACTGGAAAGGATGCTGTACTTGAGCTCAGTACTGACTCACTTTCAGTTATATCTTGACAGTTTTCCACCCTCTTCTGCCATGTGTGAGGCTGAAGCATTATATGAAACAAAGGGAAAAATAAATCACAGTAGTTATTCAGTGACAAGAAATATCTTCCTAAATATTTCCCATACTAACAGACACTGTCACAAAACATCCTTTTAATTTCTTGTACCTTCCTAGCTCAAAATATTGGCCATTACTTCTGAAAGGGGTCTTTATTTTGTTGGCTTCAACTGTTCCAACTCAACACTGACTTCGTGTACTCTTGGCAGAGGAAGAAAACTTTTCTTCATAGATGGACTATTGTATTTACACTGTTTAATATATTTAAAAGTATACACACACATAATAAGTATCAAGAGTAATATTTCAGGTACTATTATAAATTATTCATATTTTATCCACCAACAATATTGTTAACATTCCATGCTGCGTTTTTATAAAAATGGGATTGATCTAAAATTGTTCCTCATACCGTAAGTCTTATGTATCCAACTGGAAAACTGCAATGTATTAAATATATTTCCTCTCTTCTTATTCTGAAATGAAGACTATTGTGCCTGCTACTTTTGAAAATGCTACTACCATGTTCACAAAGTCCCCACACACTTTTATCACTGGCTGAGAAGTACTTTATCGATTTATCACCTGAGTACCAATTTGGGTCTTCTACCAACCAGTAAATATTTCAGGGCACTTAAGTATGATTTCAGTTTTAATTTGACCACATCCTTAAAACCCATGCTAATAATATCTGTTGCTATATCCACATGAAGACACTGCAGTTGGAGACCTGAATTAATACCCAAGAGGGACTTCAAGAAGTTCTTCCTGGTGGCTTTACAGTGATGAGGTGGTCTTTCATCCAAATGAAAGAGAAGGATTTACACTTATATAGGATGGTTCTGATATTCTATTTCAGGAGAGCTTTCAGCTCAGATGGTGCCAAAGCACATGCTGGAAGGCTTAGCAGGTTGTAAAGTCACTAAATTAGTGTTCAAACTCAAGATAAATGGTCTTAAATAATTATGAGAATGACCCCTACACCAACCTCAAACCTGCTCTAATTTCCCTGCCTACAAACACCTACATCAAACACCTACATCATCAGCTGCTACATTTTGGCATCTACTCCACCACATCCCTTTGCAAAGCGGGGACAACAGCCTTGCTGACAGGACCAGCCACTGCAGCTCTGGAGAGAGACGCACATAAGATACGAAATCCCTGAATGACTGCTTATAGCAGTATAATTTTAAAGAGGTTGCACCAGGGACTAATGGCAGAGCTTCTCTTTTTTTGTTGTTTGTTTTATCATTTTGTAGCAAACTTGCTGCAGCTCTTTACTGCAGACCATCTAGAACCACACACTTTTCTTGGACAGCTATGTACAACTCAAATTAGTGTTCTTATCCTAGAATATTCATCAATAAAGTCACCATGATTTTTTTCTTCCTCACATGTTCCGATTACATAAATTTTAGCTGACCAATTCTTTCATGCTAAAATATATTATGAAATGTCTTTTCTGTTATAAAAGCTAATTGATAGTGTGATTTGTTATGTTGCTGAGACATAATTCAGAAAGTTTATTTTAAAGCCCTTGATGCATGGAATAGCACTAACTGCTTAATATTTCTTGTATGAATGAATACAGTGCATGGGAATGATGTAGTGCCACATAGATGAAATATTTTCAGAAGCTCTTATTCTTGTTGTTTTGGGCTTGTGCCAACGTCATTCGACGAGAGAGCTCATATGTCCTAAGGTATATCGACTGTAATTTATTTCTGGGTCATTAGTTGGTAGGATTTTTTTCCTCCAGGTTGCTGAACACTATATAATATTGTAAAATTTAAGAGCTCGTAGTCAAATAAATATTTTAGAATTCAAATATCAGATAATATTTTATTTTAAAAATATTTTAATTTCATATTTTTATTTCATTAAAAAGGTTTATTGCTTATATAATAAAAAATAATTTCTCACTCTTGTGAAAGTCCAGATGAGTACTCCATCTAGTTCAAGAGTCCCAGCATAAGAGCGAGTCCAGAGGAGGTCACAGAGGTTGTTGCTGATGGCTGGAGCCCCTCTGCTCTGGAGCCAGGCTGAGAGAGCTGGGGGTGTTTCACCTGGAGATGGAAGGCCTCCAGGGAGGCCTAGAAGGGGCTCCAGGAGAGCTGGAGAGGGACTGGGGACAAGGGCTGGAAGGACAGGACACAGGGAATGGCTTCCCCAGTGCCAGAGGGCAGGGATGGGTGGGAGATTGGGAAGGAATTGTTCCCTGGGAGGGTGGGCAGGGCCCTGGCACAGGGTGCCCAGAGCAGCTGGGGCTGCCCCTGGATCCCTGGCAGTGCCCAAGGCCAGGCTTGGACATTGGGGCTGGGAGGCAGCCTGGGACAGTGGGAGGTGTCCCCTGCCATGGCAGGGGTGGAAAAAAGGTCCCTTCCAACTCGAATCATTACAGGATTCTATGATACTAGAACTTGACTTTCTGAACTTGCTACTCATATATACTTAATGAATGGTTAAAAATAATTCCAGCAGCATTTTCCTCACCACTCTTTCCACTGCAGTTATTAGCAAGTACTTTTTCTACATAAAATCTTATATTAGATCAACAGTCTTAATTCCACTTTTGTATCTGCAGCTGAAAATTTTGGTTCACTCATTTCATATTCAGGTTTTAAAGAATGAAGACCTTCTGTACAGCACCTTGTATGACTATGCTGCTATTTACTTCTCCCAATAATTTAAAGCCAAGTGCCCTCCTGGGGATCTCATATATTAAACTGCTACAAGATGAACATACCCTTCTGTGCTGCACACAGCTGATTTGTTTTGCTTTCACTGCCAGCATCTGCTGGCTCACTCTGTGGAGAGAATGCTTGATATTGTTAGTCCAGGTAACTTGCTATGACAGTACCTTACCTTGAAATGTGAGGAATATCAGAAATTTTAAGCTTTTAGTTCATTATTTAAAACAGGTTCTGAAACAGCAATTTTTTACAGTGCTTCTTCTCAACCTTTCCTTGCTCATTCCATTCTTGTTCACTCTCGAACTGATAATCATACTAGACTCTCAAACTCCACCAGCTGAGATACTTCAGCACAAATAAGAAGCAAGTTCCTCTCACTTGCTAAATTGTCGTTGTAATTTTAAAAGAAATATAGAAGGTGTTAACTATCTATGCTCTTTTTCTTTTGAAATCATTCCAACTTCTACTATGTATCTTCTCCTGAAGAGACTCTTTACTTTTGTACAATCGTGTCACTACACATTGCTACAAAAGCATAATGGAAAAGATGACATTATATCCAGCATCAATTCCTGAAGGAATGAACTAGATGTCTTCTTAGATCACTGAATGCATATTCACTGTCACCTGAAGTACAGTTTATCATCTACTCATGTAGTCCTACTGCTATTATGATTTTACTGACTGGTATGTACTACAGAGGGCTATCAAGAAGTTTTTCCTCATACCCAATTCATCCTTCTGGCAGAGGTTGCTGCAATGCAGTGAGAGCTAAAGGATCAAATACAAAATGGGAATATTTTTGGAGAAAAAGACTTCATTAGATTATTTCCATCAGTTCATAAACAAACCACAGTAGTAAACTAGTGAACAAGCCCATTGTACCTAGATATCAGTAATTTTTCTAATCTTTGAAATCTTTAAGTTTTTATCCTGGATTATTCTCGAAGAACAACCCTGCCACTTCTGAAGCACTGAAACTTTTCTGGAATTTGTTATTCATGAAATTTCTTACTTCAAGAAGGTAGAAGCTAACAAAAATCCATAAGGACTGTCACGTAGCAAGGTAGCCAAGGCTTCATAATTCCCATTGAATACACTTTTTTCCCAAACCTTTTATGTTACAAAAAAAGAGACAGCACTAGAAAGATGGCGTTCAAGGTAAACAATGACATTAAGAGCAGGGAAATACAGTTTCATGGCAATTAATATGTTGGAGAATTATGTGAAAATTAATGTTGCACATACTTAGAGAAATTAACAATATGTGTACATTTGCTATAGTGAACAAGAAGTGTGAACACTTGCTTCCTTCAACACAAATTGCATCTTCAAACTCAGCAATACTTTAGCTTCCCAAATACCATTCATGGGATGTAAAAAAAGCAGCCGTGTTACAGAAATACAATGAAAAGGTATCTTAAAAGACCTAAAACTAAACAAATCAATACCAGAACTTGGAGACTCATGCCAGTATCTGGCAAAACATGGCAAGTTCAGAGACTTGATAATATTTGTTATTATCTGAATCCTTAATTTTCAGACCAGGTAACCTCAGTTACTTCTTTACTTAATTTGTAATGTATTAAAGGCCAAGATACATGCCATAAAAAATATGTATGTCCTATGTCTAACTTAAGTTATAAGGGGAATAAAAATCATGCATGTTATGGAACACAGTTTGACAGACCAGCTGTTGTTCACATAAGGTCATGTAATTAAATGGAGTGAAAGAGGGAAGGAAGCACAAATTTATACTCTCTTAAGTGCAGAAAGTATTTTACATACCATTATTTTGTATTGTGGTCTACATAGCCCTGTAACCCTTTACCAGGTTCTAACTGATTGTAACACATCAGGTAGCCAAGGACAGCATCTTTTCAGTACCATTTTGATGCTCTATCAGATACAAAAGAAGTGTCACAGGAAATAGACATCACCATTTTACTGGGAAAAAAGACTCTTGAAATTATTTTAGGTGCTGTAACAACCAAACTTTATACTTTCCATAAATGCTAAATTATTTTACATCTATTTCTATTGCTATGAAGTTTTAAAGTGTGTAATTAAAAACGGATTGCTGTTAAACAGAGCATATTACAAAATCCATACACACAATAATCTTATTTGGGATTTTGAAATAATGTAATATATATTCATATGTTATTGAGGAAAAACACAGGACAATAAAGACATCAAAAATTATTAACCATTTTATTTAACACTAACTTGTTTTCTAATTAAACTACAACTACCTCTATATAAAAAGATCAGTTCGTTCAGAATAAGGTCACTTGGTAAATTTTTTAGCTAAGTTCCTGATGAATCATCCATGTGAAAATAAAATAGATCAAGGAAACATTTTTCCAAACAGAAGCACTGACATCGACACATTCCAATTCATGCATCAAGGCTGAAAAATACTAATCCACTTTTCTGTAAGATATGTTGGTACTTAGCAAATTTTTAAAGGATTCATCAAGTTAAAAAAACCTTACAGTACTAACTGACATTTCTGAATTACATATTCTATTTTCCTGACTCTTATTCTAATATCAAACTGTTTACATCTGAAAGAGGAATCAGCAATATGCAAATTTTCTTAATCTCACCTCTCCTTAGACCACCAGTGCAGGTATTCCTAGCATGAAAAGACTGACAAGAATTACCTCAGAATTATGTTTGGTAAACCATAGATCACACAATTAAAAAATGATGGATGAGTTGCAGGAAGATCTGAGGAAGTGCAAACAGTCTGCTCTTCTTTTCTGTCTCCAGGACAGGTGTGAGAATCTGCTTCCACTATAAAAATGTATCAAAAACCATTGTTATTTCTGAATATGACTAAATATAAGAATGCTGTAAATGCCATAATTTAGCACACATTCTCTTTGATTAATACTTGTGGTTCTTTTACATTCTTTTTAAAATATTAACAACTGCCACTATATTGAAGAAGCATTCTTTGAAAAAAAAAAACCCACAAAACCCCCTAGAAAACTAGGGAATATTTCTGATGTGAATTCTTTCTCTCTTCAATTCTATGACAGTGCAAGTTATAAATAAAATTTATTTTATTAAACCTTATTTTACAAGGTAAGTCCTGTACACTGAAAAATGGCAGTACAATTTTATAGACAGTCTATTAGAAGCTGTTTTACTCAAAAATTCTTCCCTGCTCTCCAACAAGATGCCAGATACTTCTTATATCTAGTATGTCCTTTAAAATGCAGACTGTCTAGAATCATTGCAGATCCTACTGATCTCTTTGCAGTCTACAATCCTGTTCCATTTATATTGTTCATGTTGTGCTCCGGATATACCTTGTTAGTAACATTACTTTATTTGTTCAGTGGAAAACAAATTTTACCTTTTGGTCAGCTATGTCAAAGTCTCCCCAGAATTTTATTTGTAAAAAATATAGCTACTCCAATTATGATATTGTATCAGTGGTCTTTTGACTCAATTCTTTTAAGAAGTTTCAGAGAAAACTGTAATAGCTCATCTGGAAGGTTTCACTTATACCCATGAACCACCGTATTGATCTACCTATCTAAAGGTTCTAGTTAGTGTTTACAGTCAGTCTTTCATAGTAAGCCTTTTAATTCTTACTTTTAATGGAATCCCTTTTCCTGTGACTTCTACTTTGAAGAATATGAACTGTCTGCCCAGCCGTTTTACCAAAGTTCAGCAAATCTGGAAAGAAATGTTAGTTTCTGTGAGTTTTTAATGAAAGTTTTGAAAAACAAGAAAATATCAACCATACAGCCTGGTGCTTTCACATTTAAAACTTAATGAAAAGGAAGATTGAAGTGATGTATCTGTGCAGATGTAAGTTAAATCCAGGGGCTTTTTTTCCCATAGTTTATGTAACTACAGATGGCTGTGTCCTAGGGCACTGCTTCTCACCGTATAAATCCTATTCTTACCATAAACATCCTTATATAGTACCATAAACAAACACTCCACTAAAACTGTTTAAATAGGTTACTGTTCTGTATGAAAGATCAACCTGTCAACCACCTGGTGGCTCCTGCAGGCAGTTCACCACCTATGGAAACTCCAGGCAAAATTTGGTAAGGAGCAAAGAAAGAAGAGACAGGAGACAGGCAGGTACACACACTCCATGAGCACACCCACACAAATGTCTGACGCAATATACATACAAACTAAGACAAACACTTACTCTCAAACAAGACCTCCAGCCTTTCTGCATTCTCCTGCAAGTTTGTGTACCACTGGGTGGCAATTACAGAACCAACACCTGTAAGGCTTAGAAGCATTGCTGTCTCTGTTGGTCTCTCTAAAGCAATATGTAGACCACTAAGGAAGATCAGAATTATGAGATCAATAAAAGAAAAATGTACATAAGATATAAAAAACATAACCAAATATACAATGCTCTTTAATAGAAGGAGAAAGAATGCCAACTGCATTTTCTTGTTTGCTGAGCATCAAGTGGGTTTTTTATGTTTATACAGCACTTTGAATTTAATACAATGAATTCAGGTAACTTTATCTCTACATTTTTTCATGATGCAATTTTACTATGGGGATTACTCTCTGTCATATTACTGTAGTTCTGGACATCTCTGGAAACACGAAATGAGGAGTAACATTCTAACTTTTACAAAACACTGCAGAAAATATTGCAAATCAGGTGTGAAAAGACATGTTTAGACATAAAATATTGCAGGTAACTTGTTCTTTGTCATAAATTTGGTGTTGATTTGGAGGCTTAAAAGCAAATCACTTGTAATGTGGCATTTGAGTTTTTACCGCTGAATATTTCAGTAAGTATCTTTGGTATTATTGTCTCAGTCATAAAATGGGAGGGATACTCTAAGGTTGAAACTGCAGTAAATAAAAGGTTGCATTTTGATTTTATTCAGATCTGCTTTTCATAGTAACTTTATAAAAAGATTATAAAGTTTTCTGTAATCTTTTGGGGAAATGCTGTCTGATTGTCTATGGAGTTTATGTGACTCATTTTTAAATTGTTATTCTAAATTTTCAGGAAGCTTTTGGAATTAAACAAGTAAGACTTATTGATAAATTCACCAAACTATTAAACTGGACTTCAAAATTTTTGAGTTTGAAAAACTAGTTTAGAAACTGTGTTTAGTTTAACTTTAGGAAATGGCTGTTTGGATCAAAAAGGATATAAAAAAATATCAGGAGATTGTTTATACACTCAGACATCTGTATACTTACATACGTAGATGTGTGTATAACCTATCTTACACACAATTGGATTTAAACTTGCGCATCATTGCACTAACTAAAAACAGTATTTTTAGATAATTTTTTTTCTAGTTTTCTTCACGGAATGAGTAACTAGAAAAGTCAAAAGATGCTCCACGTCCCCAGGATGTGCTTTTGCTCACTTGCTGCCCAGGCACACTGTTGGCTCAGCCTCAAGTGCCTTTCTGCAGGGCTGCTCTCCAGCCACCCCTCTCCAAGTTTATACTTGTGTCTGGCATTACTCTGTCACCAGTGAAGAGTCTGTCATTTTTTTCCTTGTTAAATTTCATGTCACTATTGATTGCCCAGTGTTTCCAATCTATCTACATTCCTGTGCAGGGGCATCTCATCCCTCAAGAGGAATGATCAGGTTATCTGAAAATTCCAGCAGGGACTAAATAATTAACGAGTAAAATTAGGACACTGTGGCATCTATCAGGAATTCATATGGACATGCAACAAAAGAATGTAAATCCTACCAGCTGTCAACTTAAAAGCAAAGAAAATACTGAGATGCTTTTAAAGATAAAAAAAGCTGCAATTAATTATAATTAAAAATTCTAAACAGGTTATTTAACATGCCATAATAATTCATTTAAAAATAAAAATCTGTCAGAGTGTTTAAAACTTTTTCCATGTATGAATCCTCAGAGGTACTCTTAGCAGTTTATCTGTTAAAGGAAAATTTTATAAATTCAGTTAGAACATTTTGAGAATCTTGATCTCAGACTTGTGAGGTACCTGTAATGCAGCAAGGTTTCTGCATCATATTTTCTTATCACTTCCACATAAGAGAGCTTTCATCCTATTTAGTAGTCCCTATGAAGAAGCCCTTCTACTTGCAGAAGTAAAGGAGGAATATTCAAAACTCAAAATTTTAACTTTGTTTTGAAATAATCTGCCTTATTGTGGACTTTACTGAAATTGACTTTACCTACCTTTTGTGGATATCAGAGTTTGTAATTCTTGGAACTTTGCTGTGTCCGTAACCAGATCCAGAAGAATCACCAAACGCATTCTGGAAAAAAAATACAGCAATGGTATTTGCATGAATAATAACACCCAGCATAATAATTAAAGTAAATCAGGCATTTTGTAAGTTTAATTACTTTCTTGAACATAGTCTAAACCACTAGTATAAAATCTACATATTTCAGCCAACAATTGTCAAGTATTATGTAAATGTACACGCATAGAAAGTCATTGTAGTGTTATTTAATGTAATTTTGCTACACTTCCCATAGTGTTTTGCAGGGGTTTTTTACTATGCCACATTAGTGTAATAGGTAATGAAAGTCTACATACCATCTTATTACAGCCAATGACCTAGATGACCCAGCTCTGTAGTTATGAACTCTTGGAAGAGTTTATGGGGATGCTGGTATTGAAATTTTTATACCACAGTTCCTCTCCAAAAAATCACAACAAGTTACATCCCTAACATGCCTTATTTTCCTTAAAGGTCTCCAGTGAAATAAACTCAGAATACTCTCAGAATTAAAAGGTTTGCCTACTGTTTGGTTTGCTGCAGCTTCAATCTGTTAATTATTCTCCTAACCCAAGCATATGAGAGGCAAATTTGTAATACTTTTCTGCCTGGAAAGTCTTCACACACTTAAAACTTTTATCATGTCCTCCTCTCAATATGTCAATTTTCCTCCAAAAGCATGTTTTAAATCCATATAAACATACCAATGCACATACATATTTATTAATAAAACTAAGCACCAAAGCTGTGGTAACATCCTTCTGACCACTCCTAATATTCTCCAGAAATACTTACTCTGATATGGTCAATATTCTTCTCCAGTTGAGACCCTTTGCAATACTATATAGAGCGGAAAATTATTTCATACAGCTTGCAGATGACCCTCCTGTATAGTTACCCCTATACAGACCTCGGGGGTTTTTTAACACTAGCAAGGGTACATTGTTTAATTTGTGATCCATCTCTTGACTCTGTTCTGTAACTCTGCTCCTTAAACAGTCACACCTTAACTTATTAATGATTAACTGATTATTTTCCCTTAAGTATAATATCTCCCACTAGACTTTCCCAAATCACCCCTGCACAAAGGTTAATTTATATCACGATCTCGCATTTCAGGATTTGCTAAACCACTGCATTCTCTTTGTCAGCCTGGTCTCATGCTCAGATTTAGCAATGATATATATTTCATCATGTAAATGACCAAACTGAATACTTAATAATATCTGATCTAGGTTAGAGCTTTCAGTAATCTCAGACAGAATTAATCCAGGCTTATTTTAAGAGTAGGACAAAGGGCAAGGTTTAACAACTTTCCAAAAGTTGCCAGACCTGTAAGTATCTGGTCTATGGATATCTGAAACATCATCTTCAGACATGTATATAGAAGACATATTTTCTTATTTCTTGTAATATTTACATATAGATATTTAAATCACTTTTAAAACCAAAGCGTCATGAAGAAGCTTCCTGTTGCTCTACAGGGCTTCACAATCTGATGTGTACTCTCCTCCTCAGTTTCACATGTCAACACAATTATAGCTACCCTGACAAATTCAGCACAACTCCAAAGTCAAGTTTCTTCCAGATGTGCAAGGAAAACAGGAGGAGAAAGGAAGATCGCGAATCTGAAAAACCAGTCCTGAATCTAAGCCTTATGCTACAACAGAAAGACTAAATAGTTGTGAAAAAACAGAGAAAAAATACCTTCTCAGAGTCTACAAATGCTCTGTAATACTAGAGTAATCCTTCAGCATTAACCTAGCCTTGATGGACAATTCTTGTTTGCCTCAGCAGAGACTTCCAAATTTTGAAGTGGTACTGCAGAGGTTGTTCTTACCACTAAAAAATATTTTGCAACCAAATACTTCTAAAGAAAAAGAGAAGGTTTACTGAGAAAACCATTGGATGATGACTTAATTTTTGAAACCTAAGAAATTCCATCATATTGAAGTGAAGAAAGACTAAGCTTATCTGTGAGGCTTAACAAGAAAGCTGTGCAACAGAACAAAACCTACATAATACAGAGGTTTTCTGACTAAAAACCCTGGATCTAGAAAAAGCCCTTAATTGCCAACATCAGTACTGTGATAAAGATACAGTAGGACAGATCTAGGAATAAAAGTTAGTGTAATTAAAAATATTTCTCAATTTGCTTATCTTACTTGGGATGTTCATAGCAACCAACCAATTAAGCAATACATGAGACATGAATCTCTCCATCCCATAGAACAGAAATGCACTACAGTTTGTCAGCAGCTGCTCCCATTCAGCTTGGCTGAAAGGAAGGAAGAAGAAAGAAAGGAAGTTACTTTCATGTTACTGTTTTACAAGAATACTTTTCAGAAAGTATCCATAGCAAAACACTTCAGTGCTAGTTACTCCAGAAAAGGATTGTAGATAAAGTCCAGCATGCAAAGCAGGAGACAACACGACTGCAGAATTCTGTGAAAGTGTTAATACCTCATATGGATTATTAATACTGTACTCTTGTATTAAAATGATTACTGAGTAACATCTGATAGCGAGCAATAGTGTATTTCAGAATAAATAGAGTGCATAGCGTATTTTTAGATAAATACCAACCTCTCCATCAAAAAAACAACAAAAAAAAAAAATCATTGCTGTATGTATTGTACAGCTTTAAAATAAGGTCTTTCTCTAACATTCAAAGGGAGCAGTTGTGTATATACCCACCAGGACATGAGCAATTGGTTTTTGAAAAGAGATGTGGATAATCAGACTATCTGGCAGCAAAAACTGCAATTTGATAATAACAATTTTTGCAATTGTTATGAAAAAATATTAGAGTACCTACTCAGTGGTATTAGCTAAGTAGAGAAAATTCCAAAGGACTGATTGCTAAACTAGCAGTTAGGAAGGAATGTCGAGCAATGGTCATGTCGACTCCTAGGGCTTGTCACTGTCTGACCTCTTGAAATCCCTTTTATTCCTCTATGGCTATGATCTTAAAAGTAAAGTATTTCTATAAAAAACAAAGCGTGTTTATGAGTAGACTCCATAAAATGGTATTAGCTTCATGATCATGTTTGAAATTGGAAACTGTGTGATGTACCTTCACTAGTCTGCCTCTGAAATCTGTGCTCCCATTTATGGTTGACTGAAGGTGCCTGAAGATGCTATGTTTTTAACACTTGAATTTAAAAACAAATATGAGCAAAGCCAGAAATTACACTTATGCTCACATATGTGTATTCATCAAAGACCGCACCAGAAGACTTTCTATCAAAATTAGATTATTTACATACACAGCAACTCTGACAAAACCAACCTGGCTAAATCACGTTGTGGCACTTTATTTCAGATCCCTCGATTATTCTGTCTACAAACATAGATCTGTGTTTCATACAACAACAATGGTTTGCTATGTGTTTATCAGCTCAGCAAAATGTGACCCTATTATATGACCAAAGTCTCTGACAATAGGCACAATTTTAAACAAGAAACATGGATAAAACAAGAAAGAAGACAGAATATTACATACCTTGGAACACACATATTTCCAACGACGCCTTCCCACTGCAGTGTAAATAGGCCACGGTATTTTTCTAGTATTTCTTTTATTTTTTGGGAAGGACTTGAACCTTCTGTAACAACAGAATTTCATCAGTATGGATGTAACATACTACAAGCTACATTGGGCAATCTCAATTTCAATAATTTTAAAATGACACTATCATATTTAGGGGATTTTAGGTCATCATTAGATTTGATGTTTTTTGAAACTTAAGTCTGGCTTTTAAAATTGAAGCAATTGTGACAGAGTAAAACTGGGATGCCCATTTGAAAGGCGTATTTTATAATGAACAAGGATTATTTGGTAGACAGGTAAAAGACACAAAGAAAAAGCTTTAGATACCCTGAAAAAAGGATAAAGAATTGAAAACCAGTACTGCTCATACGGTTCTGTTCCAGAGGCTCAGAGAGGACTAAAGTAGGTGGATAAACTAACTGAGTTTCCAGAGTCCTGATTTCAGAAAACAAGACTCCAAGCCCACCTCTTCTCTCCAAGGACATTGCACAATTAATGATAAACAATTTTCTCCTTTTGACTACATTTTCTCACAGTATAAGTTAAAAGATACATTCTAGAGTCAGATATTGAGCACATAAAGTGTTTTATATTCATCTGCTGTGAAGAAGAACTGCAAACGCATGGAGACATACTCTGTTATGCTACTGATTGTTCTGTAGCTCCTTTTGCATTGTGTTTAAACTTAATAACTATTTCAAGACTTGAAAGGAGCCAATAAGACAGATAGAGAGAGACTATTTACAAGAGCATGTAGTGACAGAACCAAGGGGAGATGGCTTCACACTGAAACGTAGTTGGTTTAGGTTAGATATCGGGAAGAAATTCTTCCCTGTGAGGGTGGTGAAGCCCTGGCACAGGTTGCCCAGAGAAGCTGTGGCTACCCCATCCCTGGAAGAATTCAAGGCCATGTTAAATGAGGGCTTGGAGCAACCTGGTTCAGTGGAAGATGTCCCTGCCTGTGGCAGGGGGTGGAATGAGATGAGCTTATAGCTCCCTTCCAACCCAAACCAGTCTGTCTTCCTGTGATTGAACTAAAAACCTCCATTTAACTGTTATACTGTTTCACTGATGCACCATTTACAGGTGATAAGCTGTGCTGTTCTGATGAAAAGGAACACTTTTGCCAACATCTTGATGTCATGACTTCATTTTTTGGTACAAAAATTTCTAAATTCCATGGGTAGATGGTGAATAAAATATTATTTAATATATTACCTGCTTCTCTTCCTTCATTATAGGGGTCCACAATATCTGATGAACAGTTAATCATAAACAATGATATTTAAACAACAAAAGAAGGAAATTTAGCTGATACACTTAGCTAATAGGTGAAAGGATACATTTAAAATTACGTGCATCAACAGGCAAGCAATTAGAGGGTAGATCACGATTAACCAGTGCCTACAATTAAAAAGAATGCATAATCTCTTATGTGTTAAAGTTTCAACCAAATGCTAACAGTATTGCATTCTTTGTGTCAAATAAATAAGAGAAAGACACATCAAACAACTAACAAAGTTTTGAAAGTGGGTTTAAAAGCATCGTGATACTCAACTGTCAATGGAAATTAATAAATTATTCTGCATTAGCTACAATGTATATACAAATATTACACATATATACACACGTGTTTGCACATATATATGCAAATATAAACATAGATTTATAAAAACATGTATATACTATATAAAATACAATATATTGTTGAAGAAATTATTTTCAGTAACTTTAAGCAATTTCCTTCACGGGTTATTAAATATGCCCCATTTAGAAAGTGTGATTTTTCAACGAAAAACTCCTTGCAAAATCAACAGGAAGCGAGATTCTTTTGGACTTATGTGACATTTATTCCACTTCAGAATTCTAGCACACATATTGCTTTCCATGCAACCCACTTTCACACTTTTTTATGCAAGTTCTCTGGTTATTTATAAAAAATGTGGAAAGTTCACCATTTGGACATTCTTTTTCTCATGAGCTTTTGTATTTGTTTCTTTAGACACTTCAACAGTTTTTTTAAATTGAGTTTCTGTGAAAATGAAAAGAAAAAAATTTTTTAGTATATATGCAGTTTTAGCAAATAAATGTCCTTGAAGGACTGCATATATTTAATACGACGCATGTAGTAGTAGTAGTAGAAGTAGTAGTAGTAATAACAACAACAACAGATTGAAATAGAAAAATAAAAATCCATTTCAAAGCACAGCAAGGCAAGGACATTACCCAAACCTTCTTGCCTAAAAATAAAGGCTTTAAAGGGGAAAACAAGGAGGAGATGTGATCCCTTAGATATGAAAATGCTTCATTTCACTGCCAATTTTGGATAGAGTTGAACATCAATGCACTTTCTAAGTCATTTACCATATCTATTAACTGTTGATGTTAAAGTAATAACTGAAGTTTCTCTGGGACACACAGTGATCCATAGGAAAAAGGAAGTTTCACATTTGAATTGGAACTTCTATTTCTTTAAAGGAATTTTAAAAAGCAGAGAAAACTGTCCTATGTTTCTCACTGTATATATGATTATCACCCAGAGTACATGTCTCAGCCAGCTATCACTGAGTGCCCTGAAAGGTCATGGAAGCTTGAGATACACATTAATATCATACTGCCCATGTTTCCTCATTCAGTGGCCACTGTCATCATTGCAAGAACACTTTTCAACTATGCTTCCTCTCATTTATCCACTTCTAAAATTATGCAACCATAAGAAGTTCCACTCTGAAAAATGGAAAAACATAAATAGAAAAATCCCTACATGTTCTGAAACTTGTATTTCTGAAAGACCTGTTTACATACATACTGTTGTATGTAAACTGAAAATATGCTAATCTCAGATTATGTACAATTCTTTCCCTTTAGAAAGAAGGTGTGAAATGGAAAAACAGAACAGGTTATATGGGAGGCTAAATATTACTATTGTTAGATACTATATTACAGATATGGACACAATACAAGAACCTCTCTGGAACAGCATGCTTTCATGGTACAGAGTGTGATTTTCTTCGGTCTATTTTTTGTCTTGGACCAACTGGTTTTAATAATTTTATGCGTTTTTTTCTACGTATGAGAAAAATGCAGCTTCAGATTTTTAACTTCATAAATAGAAGGTATCTTTGATGCATACAAAAAATGGCTTTGTGCCTGGATTTATTACTCACTTCTAGATCTAAAAAATGAGTTTTAAGATGCCATAAGGACAAGTTTACCAACTGTCCAACTACCTTACTTAACTTCATTTTGCTGAAGAGTTTATGTAGGGTATAAGTGTCTGGAGTAGGGAAAGTTCATAAAGCCTGTGGGGATTTGATTTTGCCCAGGTGAAGCACAAGAACTGAAAGTATTCCAGAGATTAAGATTTTACACTTGGTATTTTGAGCAAAGTCTTACAGTAATGATAAAAAAAATTAACAGAAATGTAAATTCTTACTTCCTTTTTTAAATTGCAGTTGAAAATAGCTTTGAAGTTTTAACAACATGCTTGTAAATTTGTTTACAATTTTAGATTCCAATTTTTATATAATTCTTTATGTGTCAAGGTTATTTTAAACTAGGTACCACCGCACCTATAAGCACCCTGTACATTACTGAAATAAGTCTACTGTACTATCTAGTCCACCTAAAATACTGGAAACCTATTGCATGTGGCTGTCTTCCAGTAAAATACACACCACCATTCATATTTAAATTTTAAAGTATCTTTTTAATGCATCATTATACTAAAGGAAAAAATGTTTATCTAGTAGTACCTGACTCAGTCCAACGTAGTCGATTGTAGAGAATCTGTAGAGAAAAATCTCTGGAAACAGAACTTATTCCTTCTTCTTTAAATATACTCAGAGCTTCCAAAGGCAATTCCATAAATAATGTATCCCCTAGTAATACCACACACAACCCCAAATCCATTGGTGTATCTAAAGAGATGTGACAGAACATGATTGAGATTTAGTTCTCAGTTTGTATATAAATAATTGCAGTTAGATGTAAAAACCTAAGTTTCCTCTATTTTATGACACATGAACTTCATGGTACTGCAGATTAAGTGCATCAAGAAAAAATATTTCTTTTGATACCATTACACTTAAGATGTTCTCAAATTTCTATGCACTTGTTAGTACCAATTCTTCACAGGGAAAAATATCCCCATATTAATAACCAATCATCTCAGGTCCAAGTCCAGGTGTATGCAATACATACAGGAAAACAATGGAAGTGCATAATTGCCACAGCAGTGATTGACTAAACAGAATAGAGTTGTAAAGGAACTCTTACCCAATACTAACTATGTTGTTCTGTAAAAAAAAATTTTTTCCGTTATTTAGGAAAAAAGTACAAAATATTATTATGACAATATTTCTCTTCTACAGAGAAAGAGAAGATGCATGGAAGACAATTCATCCAGTTTTTGCGGAACTACTCTCGAGATGTGTTTAGGGACATACTATAGCATTAGGCTTGCATGCAAGCTAACAACCTGTGGGAGTCCACAAAGTTACAAGCAAAATAAAGACAAAACAAAGAGATCTACCGACTTAAGAAAGTTCTTTATTCTAGCTTTTCTCTTGAAAAACTCGTTTGTGATAAAGCTGTTTCATTTAGGTGTCTACAGACTGTATGGTTTGGAAGACTCTAAATAAATGCAAAAGCATGGCCCCACCCAGCATCTAAATTTGTCTTTGAAAGAATACTGAAATATCTGACTTGATATAGAAAATAAAACAGACAAAAACAATGCTAAAGCCTTTGTCCTCTTCCTGTGTTAAATAAAATTAAAATTGAAATGATTGAATTTTGGTATCTGTCCATAAACACATACACAGAGTACTCAAGGGAGCACATACCCTGCATTCCAACTTGTTTGGTGTCCTTATCTTTCACTTTTCTTTTTCCTGTTTCAGCTGCTGAAACTGATACGCACTGGGATTCTCTGGGAAGAGAAATTTCAGTGAAAATATTACCAGCTTCAATTTCTACTTCAATTTCAGTGAAATTTTACACAAAGAATGCACTCCCTTTGTAGTTCCTGTCCTTTAGAAATCCTATCTTTAAACAGTTTAATTATAATGTTGCATCTTGAGCTTCAACTTAAGTATAACTTAAGCTGGAGAACAGTGCTTGTCAGAAATGGCCATCAGTCTATCATATTGCTCAGTCTCTTAGTCTGACATATCCTGAATATACTTTCTTTCAAGACATGAAACATTCTTCAACAGGCTACCCTTGCTAAAACTATTCCTTTATTTGGAGGACTTAAGTCACAGGTCCTGTTTTCACAAATGATAATCAAAGTCAATATATCTTACCTGACAGCAGAAAAATCAAACTGTGACAGCGTTGGTTTCAGATAGTCTTCCATAATTTCTATTATTTCAGAGAAATTGGATGTCAAATCAAGCTCATTATCATCTATTTTCTTTGTTGGAGTCTATCACACACATAGAAACAAAAATTAAGAGTACTTTCTCCATCCTTGTTAAATACTATCATATATATAAATTTTTGTAATAAGTTAAATCAGAGACTAAATAAAATAATGTGAAAGATAATAAAATGGAAAATATAAATATAAGAAGTCTGTTTCAAAACTACTTTATTTCAAAATTTGGTACCAGCACTTTGCAAAATACTCTAACAAAAGAATCACTAGAAGGTGTCAATACTTATTATTTAAACAGCTGATATACTTCAGCAATTTCAGTGGGGAATGGCAGGAAAGTACAGCAGAAAGAAATTATAATGTGTTTCTCCAAGTACTGAGAAATAATTGTGTAAGGCCAACTTTGAGAAGTGAACAAAAACTGCATGATGAACATAGAAGAAGCAAATGAAAGCATATGGAGAGATCAGTGGAGTCAGTTTAGGAAAAAAAAGGAATCAGAATGAAGAAACTAGATAAGGGGAAAACAGAATCATGTAGGAGAGAACGACACTGAAAACTGAAGCTTGTAAAATCCAACAGAGATTTACACAAAACCACTAATTGGACAAACGAGCTCAACCAAATGATGAAGAGTGTTGGTATTAATGAATGAACTCATCCAAGGCTTGTGTGGCTCAGTACAGGCTGCATGCATAAGTTCTGGGAGCTGTAATGCATATGCTTTTTAAAAACCTAAGTCACTTGTTTTTTTCATCTGTTCAATCTGACACTATTTTAGCACCTTTTCTTTACTTATACAACTACAGCAATCTTTACAAACTTGCCAATACAATAAAGGCTGGCCATGGGCAAGAGAAAGTGATCAACACTTCAACCATCTGCAATACTCGGTAGTTTAACAGAAAGATGCTAACATGATGAATAAAATAGAATTATAATTCAAGAACCAGATTTTTCAATGTCCTGGGTAACCCAAACTGTTACTGTATTCCATATCTACCTGTGCCCAAAATTGTTACTGTCTCTTTTAGGCCCTGCCTCTGGAACAGAAGGGGCAGGGGAGTGCCAGTCCCTTGTTAGAGTCACCCAAGCAGACCTCTCTTCCCTCTTGGCTCTCTTCTGCCTCTTGGCTTTTGCCATAGAGCTGAGGCAGTGCAGGTGGAGGCTCCCCTTTTGGGTTTTCTTTGCGGTTTTTTTTGGGGGGTTGCTATGAGTGGGGTTTTTTTCCCCCCAAGAGGCTACATTTCACAGTTATGAACATCCTCAGGACAAATTCCATGACTGCCTGGCTGCAGCCAGCATCACAGCAAGAGGAGCAGACTGGCCCTGCTTCATTTGGCCACCCCAGCCTGTCAGCAGTGCCTGGCTGAGGTGAGAATGCACCAAGTTGCCCCAGCCAGCTGCCTTGCCATCTTCTCTTGAGAGGAAGGTGAAGTCCCAAGTTCTAGCCCTTGACCAAATACCAGTCACCAGAGTGTGCCAGCTGCCTTTGCTGACATAGGTGCCACTGGTGGAGAGACTGGGGGGGGTTGATGCCATTTTCCCTTTGTCTCCCTACATGCAGCTGCCCGTGGAGGGCACCATATCGGGGAAGGGGTTTCTCTGCCATTGTGAGTTTCTCTTTGTTCCCAGGGAGTCCATGAGATTTCAGCAACTTTGTAACTAATGACTATTACTGTTATTTTTGCCTATTCCTATTTCATTTTTTTAGTAAACTGTTATTTTTTCATTTATATCTACTCACACTTGTTTCTCCTTACCGGTGGAAAGGGATTGGTTAAATCTAACTCATTTTAGTGTCCACCCCTTAAAATTGTTTTAGACCAAAACAGTCAAATTAGTGTGACTAAAACAATGAAAGCCTGTACAGAAAGTTCAATATTATCTATATTTTTTACCTTTATGTTAATAAGGGAAATAGGCCTATACCAGCTTTTTTTAATGCTATATTTAACAGTGAATTTTCTTTGGAATTGAAAAACCTAAGTTTTACCTAATGAAACCAAAATTAAAAGTAAAATGCTAGAATGTAGACCTGTACATTTCATGTGTAGAAAACTTTCTGTCACCTTGGAGATTAACAGTGTGAAAGCTGCAGGTTTTTCCAGTACCTTTATGTTACATAACTTGTGCTCACTGACTCTGATGATGTTCTCATAGAACTGAGCCTTCCTGCCGTTACAGTTACAGAAAACTTTTATTGTCTAGAATTTGAGAGTGTTTTACAAACTTAGACTCCAACAAAATGTGTCCTTGAAGCAAAATTTCGTGACTAACAGACTTGGATCAACTGCGCCCAAATAAAGAGCTACAGTGCAGAAGATACTGTATGTCCAAGCAGAAGGGTCTTCTGTGCTGGAAATCAGTAATAAATCTCTGGTTAAGATAGTTTTATTTTAATTAAAGGGTTACAATCTATGATCCTGCTTCTTCCTTTGAACAGCAGGGACTTTCATGTGATATGAAAGGCAGTGTACATTTGCAAATGCAAATCTCAGAAATATGGCACATTTTCAAGTAAACTGCTCTCAACTGCACCACTTCAATTCTGATAAACTACTGAACATTTCAAAACTCCTGAATGACAAATACAGAAACAATAGCACAGTAAGATTAAATTTTTGAAGTAGAGTACAAAGCATTTAGTAACTGTGAAGACTAGGGATGCTGCACTTGGAATGAACTGAAAAATTCTGCATAAAGAATGTCTATCATATTTCTAGCACATTTTTCACCCAGTTTTAAATATAAGGTAACAAAATATTTTACCACATCTGTTTCGGAGACACACTCTTGCAAGTTCTGAATAACAGTTTGTTTAAGATGACTCTTCATCTTTTGCTGCTTGTAAAGACGCATTTTGTCCAACAAAATATGAAATGCATCAGGATTCACATGAAATCGAGAAACTTTTGCCTGCACTATTAGAAGGAGGATAACACCCTCTTAAGAGTCTTTTTGAGAAATACTTGTACTTGAAGAAATGATTGTACAAACACCATCAGTTTCTAGCCATGATATTCTTTTAAAATAATATATATATATAAATGCAAAATATATACAGAAATGTACAATGAAAAAAACTCTACTATTATTTATCTGTAACAACTTCAGCCTTCAAATGTAAACAAAAATGATACAAATTGTGACTAGATACATTACATCTGATAATGAGATATATTTATGAATTTTTGTTCCTTGGTAATTAAGAAGAGTTAAAATTATTTGAAAAAGTATTTTAAAATTTTAGTAACTGCAACAGTGAAAGATATGAGCCTTCTCATAACATCTGTGCAATGATTTTTATCTCTTAAATGTAATGGTACTTACCCATCTGCTGAGTAAGTTTTCCTTTTTTCTGTGCAGTACTTACTTTGGGTATCTCAATCAATGAACTGTACAAATGTGATCTGTAGAAAGCAGAACAGTGCTGAATAGTTTATCTGACTGTCTAGCCTTGTTTATATGACTCAAACTTATTAGATGAGTAATTATTACCCTCTAATTTAATGTGCTCACAAATACTCTCGTGATGCAGTAACTACCCCCACCTTGGGTACAAAACCCTGCAAATTCTAGCTGGAACAAACTGAGAGTTGTAAAGTAAATTCTTTTATTACTGTATAACTAATAAGGTAGATTTCTATTTGTTCCATGACAAGTGTTTAAAAACCTTTTAAATTGGTGAATGCATTCATAGTCAGTTGCGATAGCTCAATTTATGAGCTAATTTATTGCAGATAATTAGTCTGCAATAATCAGATAATCAGTGGCTTTATAAAGCTAAATATGGCCCCTCCTAACATTTCCAAGAGCATAAGCAATAAAAGCAGGAAACTCTTAACAGAACTTAGAACAGATATCAAGAATGGCCTGAAACCTTTCAAGTGACCTCTGGAGATTTAAGAGGTAATTAGGGAAATCGAAAGAACAGAAACCATACAACTGAGCTGCAGGCAGCTTTATTTCTATATTAATCAGTTCGTTATCCTAAAATTCAAGTCCATCAAAATTAGAAGTGAAAGGCAATCATCAACCAGGTAAAAAAAAGATTACATTTGTAACAAAACGTGCTAAATCAAAATGATGAAATTTTATACCTGTCTTCTGAATGCTGGAGAATAACTATGTAGAAACTGGATGGCAATTCATCCACTATATTAAAATGTTCAACAGGAATACAGAGGTTTCTCCATGCCTGTACAGTAATTCAAAAGTAGTATTATTTTCATAGACTTTATAAACCCTGTTCTCAGTTCTTTCATTAGAAAACTGATAGTAATTCTAGGAAAGAACATACTAAAAAGGCCCCAACACTCAGCAGATGTGCCCAGGACAGTAGGCTCGGTCCAAACAACAGGAAATACTGCTTCCCTGTGAGGGAAGCAAGCACTGACACAAGTTGTCCAAGGAGGCTGTGGAGCCTCCATTCTTGGAGATGATTCGGAAACCATCTAGACATGATCATGTACAACAAGCTCTAGGTGGCCCTGCTTGAGCAGGGGGTTTTTACAAGACGACCTTCAGAGATTTTTTCTAACCTCAATCATTCTATGATCATGTAACTTTTGTGCAGTGCAGAAGTACGTATAAATATTATTTAAAACAAATTACAAATACTGTAGCTTAGTCCACTTTTCATAACAACATGACTTTTATGGCCGCTACACTATTTCTGAAGTTAAAATGCTATCAAATACTAGCAGAGTATTAGCAAAGGAAGTGAGTAGAATAATTCATAGTAAAATTTATATTTCAAAAAGAATTTGCCAGAGACACTTCACCAACAAGTACTATATAAAATTGTATTTGGTTTATGTGGCAAGATTTTGATAACAGGGAAAGGTGCAGGGGTGGCTCTTAGAATCTCAGAATTGTTCAGGTCGGAAAAGCCTTCAGAGACCATCAAGTGCAACTGTTCTCTCAGCACTGCCAACCCACGTCTTGTATACACACAAATGTCTCTCTGTGTACGTTTATATAACATACATATAAACCCCTAATAAGTAGCTCAGAAAGTTACCACTGAAGTAGCAGTCAGTTGCTGTTCCACACAACTTAGAAGATCACTTGCGTTTCTGTTTTGTTTCAAATGATTCTGAAGATGCAGCAATGCTGCCAGCTGAGAGCTGCTGGTGTTGGATGTAGCAGTTAGAAGGATACTCTTCATCATCACAGACACTGAACAACTCTGTAAAAGTTTTACATCTATTTATTTTCCTTCACAAAAATAAAACAAATAAATATATACACTATGTTTGTTATAACATATATCTATGTTGAAGAAAAGTTCTCTTGCTTGAAAGGTGAAATGAACTAGCAGAAGACTGCTGTTTGTTCTTACAGGTTAATGTAAACAGTCTGACAATAACTAAGATTTCTTAAATAAAAATAGCTGGAATTGATTTTTTTTTTCTACATTTATCATCAAGGTTCCTGCATTTAGTCATCTAAGGTCTACATGGAATGGTAAATACTGTGCTCTTAGCTTAGCCTTTCAAGTAAGCTGAGTCTTTTCTGTTTCTGTGCTTTAATGGACAGCCATCACATCACACAACAGTCTTCTACAAAGAGCAAAATAATGGGTAAAACTACATAAACTTCTTTCAGCAAACATACTAATCCTGTCCTTTGAATCAATGCTAGCTAAGAGCTAAACCATTTATCTTTTAATGCAGATGTCACATTAAAAAAAAAAAAAAAAAAAGGCAATTCAGGTTCATCTTACCAAAAATTCCAAAGGGAGGCTTAATACAAACATTTCTGGGCAGTAATAACTGAATCAGCAGAATTTTTTGCCCAGTAAAAGACATGACAACTCATGGTTTTGGTGCCTTGATATACATCACATTAGACTGTTCACTAACAAGTATGACAGCACAGCATAAATAATACAGTGTGCTGCAGGAGTACAGGAGTGATAAACAGTTAAACCACCAGACCCAGTATTAGCTGATTCTAATATACCAGAAGACCCAGCTAGTCCATTCCACCCATGAGTGCAGGTATTTGCAAATTTAAGTGTTGACAGAGAGTCAGGTGCTTTCTGCTTGTCATAACTTCCTTCAGTTGCATTGATATGGCAGGAAGGAAAGTAATATAAGGTGCTTTTTTGTATTTCTGCAATACAGATGCTGGTGTAGGAACTCTGGGTGATTTGCTCCTGATGCAGGGAATATAAGCCCTGCAGCCATTCTGCACCTTCTCTTTGACGGAGGCACATATTCACATGCATACATACTTTCAAGCCATCTATAGGACCATGCTGTGCAGGTAGCAATCTAACAAACTGAATGTAAACTGAATTATCCACCTCAAAGCAATGAACAAATTCAGAGAAGCATTTTTAAATTATTGATTAGGGAGGAATGAAACTGTATTTTGTGGCAATGCCTTATCTTTGCTAATTATAATACAGTCATTTATTCCTACTAAAATTTTTTCATGTATGCAATCATCAAAGAAAATGTCAGATCAAACACAACAGATAATACAATTGTTAAAAAACCACTGATGAAATGTTCTGAACTTTGCAAATATATCATATATTTGATGACCTGTATTACACACTAGTTCTTACATGGAACCCTACACATTTTCAGTATGACCAATTTTCAGGCTATGCAAATACAGTTTAGTTTATGCAACTTCAAACATCCTCACACTGAAAAGCAGCACAAACATTAATTGCCTTACCTGATGAAGTGCCAAAAACTGGCTAGTTGAAATTGGATCAAACTGTTGAAAGCATTCTGCCATTTCCAAACTAGCAAGAGCCAGTACATCGGTAACATTATGACTAAATGCAATAGCCATAGACTGTAGCAAAGCCTCACTGGATTGAGAAAGATACATCTGAGCCATCCTGTGTCCTGTCTAGATGATAAAAATAAAAAGCTTTACATAAAAATTGGCTAATATTAAGTATTTGTTATACATACACCAATTACAGCATGTTAGAGAAGATAAATATTGCTTTTTAATGAGTAATTTTAATGCATTTTATTTTTAAGGCACTTCATGTATGATCAAAATATGCAAATACTGATTAATTTTCTAGCAGACACCAACATCTGTTATACAACATTAAAATATATTTGGTATAACACAGAAATTTCTTCTAATATAAAATGTTCTTAGCAGAACAGACTTTAAATTCCAGGCAATTTGAGCAGTTCAGAACCAAGGATCAATACAATTGTTTCTGTGGACAGTTTACTATATTTATTCCAAATTAACCCACAAATCTCGTACTTCAGGTATTTATTGATTTTACTAGCAACACAAACTGTACATTCCCAATTCCTAGTGTGCTTTCAACTACAGTAATTAACAGAGATCAGATCACCGAATTTCACAAATGTTTTGTGATAGAAGTAATTTCTTTCTTTGTTCCCAGTCTGCAAAAAGTTATGCTCCCTTAAAAAGGCCTATCTCTGAGGCAGAAAGAAACTGCCTGGTCATCTAATCCTGGTTGCTACATGCTCCATGTAAGATCAAGTTTGTGTTACAAACATTTCCATTATCAGTTTAAACAGAACTGATAAGGTAAATTGACTATTATTCCATAAAAAGAAAACACTCAAAGTCTAATGCAAGCTCATAAAGTAATATACCATTAATTCCTGTATTTTCCTCCTATACTTATCATTATGACATTTATTAGTTGATAAACCGCTCTCTGTCATGTCCTGCTCACTGCATTCTGCTGAAGTCAGCGAAGATTTTCTGATGTCTGATTTAGCGTCTTCCTACCCATCACAGTATAAAAAAAAAGAACAATTAATCATTCCATTAAGTAAGACAGGCTTAATTTCTTTTGTGAAAGTTTATGTGAAAACGGAATTCATCTTGAAAGAAATCACTGCCTTAATTCCTTCATGGTGAGAGATTTAGTAATACTATCCACCATCAAAATTTCTTAGTATGTTATGAAGGCAGTATGACCAACATAAACTAAAAAGACGCCCCATACAACCTCTAAGAGTTTTGACTTTCTCATATTTGTCCTCCACTAATTTCTTCTGAACACTTTAATTCATCACTGAATTTATAATGCCTCCACCAACTCTCCTCTTTTTACTACAACACAAAAGAAACTTACAAATCCAAGCTTTTAACCTACAAGTCAGTACTTCTCGATTTCTCGATCGCATGGATTCAGAGACCATACCTCACTCGCCCTTTAAGGCATTCAAGGAATTTTTCTATCTCTCTTTTGAAAATATTGTGATTAGCATATCTCACAAACAAATCAAAAATTATCTACATGAGGATAGCATGTAGGCAGAAGCATGTTTTTGAAATTACTCATTTTGCTATCCATTTTTATTATGGCTTGCATGCAGTATATAAAACCTAGTTCTACACAAAGAGCAGCTTTTATACAAATGTATATAGAAAAAATATTAGAGCAGATAAACTTTACACAGAAAAATAAGTTTAACTGCAGAAAAGAATGCATACCATAACATTTGGCTTCCAGTAAATCTCTGAATATACAGGATCTACATTAATGGCAAGTAAACGAAGAGTTTTTCCAGTTAGATACAGGCATTTGGATTTGATGTTGGGACAGCTTTTACAAAGATTCCGTATGTTTGCTAACTGAGCCAGTGTAATGTGAGCCATGGTGCGTTTCATATATTTCCAATCCTGGTAAAATACATATTTATGTTTATTTGTTCATATACCCCCACAAAGACAGAAATACGTATTTTTTAAAAATGTAACTTATATTCACACACAAAATACATAAATACATATGTTAAATGTGATTATACTTTCAACTACAAATGAGCTGTCTTTAATAGATATGCAATTTCATTAACAACTGATTTAGGAAAAAAAAGTCCAATGTAATATCTATAAGCAAAGTTCAACCAGTGCCAAGGAAAACATGGGATAAGGGGAGGGCGCCCAGTAAATCATTCCCAAGACTAAAACCACACACTTCAACCTCAGTTTCTACAAAACTACATGACTGGTCTGGGAACCCATTTCCTCAGCAGTGGAAGAAGTTGTGTCATGGAAAACTTTGTTATACCTCTTATGCAAATCATAGGACTAAACATTTTTTATTACCTGTTCTGTTGCATCATCTTCAATGATGAATTCCTCCACAAATTCATGAAATGATGCTTCTCCCACATTTTTAAGCTTTTTCTCAGTAATGACAAGATGAAAAATATCCAAAAGAATTTCTACAAGATTTATTTTTCTAAGAGCTAGTTGTCTCATTAATGGGATACTAATATTTTTATTCTGAAATACAAAAGAAAGAAGAATTCTATTTTCAAGTATTTTTGCAAATTTACCTGAAAAGAAGTTAGAACGTTGTATGTCTTTTAACGAAAGAAGCAAACATTTTAGCCTTATCACCTCGATAGAGCAGAAATATTGCAATGAAGAAATCAAAGTAATTTAAAAGAAAAAATTCAATGCCAAATATATTACAAGGCAATCAAAGTAGCTCCATAGAACAAGAGCAGCTGGGTTTTTGATTTCACGTTTTGTGTACCTGTACAAATATGTAGTATCTAAGAATGATACATACACATTAGCAAAGTAGGCTGCAGGCTTTCATTACCCAAAGTACACTATTTTGAAGATAGACATTATTTATAATAATGTTTTGTGAAGATTTCTTGTTTCCCCTGAGAAGAAACACATTTTGAAGAATTTTATACTTTCAAGGTATTTAGAGAATCAAAAATATCTCCAAGTTTATACTTTTTTCTTTTGTAGCTGTTAGATAAATGTCAGAACTAAATAAGCTTGACAAACACCAAACAAATCCTCTCTTCGTCCCTCTTTCAACCGTAAATTCTTTTGGCATCCAATATTTCCTTCTATATACAAAGCATGCTTATCATTACAAGAAGATAATTTCTGGAAGCCCCAAATGAGATTATCCAAGAATGAGTGAATATTACAACTAGACTAGGTTTCTTTTCCACAATTAAGGAAAAAAAATGTCCATACCTCATTAATTGCAAATAGACTACAAACACTATGAAATACTTCCTCTGTTTTGGATACTGCTCTCTGAGCTAAGTTATAAGCATGTAGATAATGACTATGTTTGTCTTTTTTGTTCTTTTCCTGCTTGGCAATCATCCTGAAAGAAAAATCCAACACCATTAACTCAAAAGAACTAACATAAGAAAGTGCTTATTTTTATGGTATCAGCACTGTTGAACATATATAATTAAATAATGAATCTATTAATTAATAAAGATTAATTATAGATAAAAAGATTAATTTTGTGTATGTGGTTTTGAAATGTACAAATAGGAGAAGTGAATGTTTACTAGTTATTTTTCCAAGGTCTTCTTCTTAGAACTGTACTGCTGCAATGCAAGAAGATGCCAAGACTCAAAGAGAAGCAAGGCGGATAATATTCTAGAGTATGTATTTTCCAGAAATACAATGGCAGTATACCCGGTACAAAACATTATCTCAGTTGTTTTAAGGGGGTATCCTGTGAACAGCTGGGTTTCCAAGCATACCCTGTTTTGCACTTTTACTGTTGCAGCAGTTTCTAGAGAAATATTTCTCTATGGTGTGGCTGCTAAAATGTGTCTACAAATGGGAAGTGAAAAAACTGACTTAAGAGACCCTGACACTTTGTTTTGACCTCAAAAGAGAACAAAAGAGAACTCCGCCTTCAGTGAAAACAATTTTTGATTCTACAGTACTTTTCTGAATACAGAACACATGAAGAATGCAAACAGACATGTAACACCAATATATAAAACCTAACAATGTTATCTGCTCTTTCCCATCTTAATTAGACTACAAAAAGTAAACAATACACTTCATGGACTAGTTCAACCTAAATAAAATTTTTCAATAGAGGTATAGAGGTATAGTCTTACCTACGAATATTTGCACATTCCAGCAGTATTTCAGCGCTGTAGTTTTTATGCCCATGATGAAAAAAGTCCTTCTCAACTTGAGCTAATTTATTGTAGGATTCCTGTAGCACCTGTGGCAACTGAGCAGACTTGGCATTAACTGTCATATGATCCTGGGCAAAATGTATCTGAATAAGTGTTTTTCTAGAAATAAAAATTAAATACAAGAAAGCAGTCAGAAAGCACAGGCTATTTTTGAGAACAGACATATTTCACTCTGCTTTCCTTTAAATTCTAAGAAATCTACAAAAAGCCTCATAAATGTGTGTTTACAAATTATAGTATTAATAATACAAATATTGTATCTTCTAAATACAGATGAACTGAGAAGACTGATATTAGTCTTCCTTTTCTAATTGAAAAACTTCCCATTTATGGAAAGAGACAGGTGTGTAAATGTTGTATATTTCTCTCCCTTTACCAACACATTTTAAGGTCTCTGTGCTTGGATTTCAGTGGAACCTAAATCACTGTTTAGTTTCACCATAAACAGGCTTCTTGGTTCATGGTGAGAATAGAAGTAAGTCAATACTGTAGACTGCAGTAGTGTTGTGGGAGTGTTCAAACAGATACCTCTGCATAGACAAATATATGTTGCACCTCTAGGTAGCCTACACTGCAAACTATGCACAAGACACTGTGGTATCTAATTTACCAATGTAACAGGTAGTAGGGCTACATACAAGAATTAGGGCAGGAAATACAAAAATTTGGAAAGAAATTTAAATTTTAAAAAACCAAACCACCACATAAATGACTTAGAACAAAAATATTTGAGAATCCACTGAATTTGCCATACTAAAATAAGACAGCATTGTAAAAATTACATATATTTGCGATGTAGCTGCATATTAGAAGCTGGGCATATTTTAGAGAAAAGACAGTTACCTGGCTTCAAGGGATGCAATCATAATACCCAATTCCGATTGCCTGCTAGGTCTCTTCAGTAAAGTAGATTGAAGCACATTTACAGTACGTTCCAGTATCTCACAAGCCTGCAGGTAACACCAGAATTTTTGTAATTCTATTTTAAATGTCTATGGATTATAATAATCATTCATTTAGAAAGCTTAAATTTTGTACAGAACATGTTAACTATCCCCAGGATGGCTGGCTCTTGGTAACTGTAAGTTAGAAAGTTTGAAAGTTATCATCATACTTAGATACTCAGATACTTAGATACTTTGATGATTACATGAATGGTGCACATACATACAAGGAGAGAAGATGGAGCCAGATTCATCTTGGAGGTACGTACCAAGACAGTAAATATGAGTTCAGTCAAAATCAAAATAATGCCTCTACACAACACAGACTTGCATAGTTTATCAAGACAGATTACATCATCACAGACATAAGACTATTTATGCTGAAACTCATGAAAGGGTTTAACAGTAAATGCATATTTGACGCTACAGGGTTTTAGTAAAAAAAAAAAAAAGTGTTAAAGTAGTATTTTCCAGAATCTAGAAATAATATTTATAAAACTATTTTAAATACTTGAGAAGGAAGAAGGTAAGAGAAAATAATATTGAAAGGCGTGATTTTCATTGAATATGGAAAATAAGTACACCAGTGTTAACAGAACTGTCTGAATACAAAAGAATTCTAATCAAGAGAATCAGCTCTCTGGGATTTAGTCATACATACTAGATTATAACTGGTTTTATTCCAAGAAAAGAATATACAGCTTATAAAAACATCCTAAACTTCTGTGGGTAGAATCTCATTCCTAGTGGCCTGTACCTGTTTGGAATCTGTAATTTATGTCTGTTGAATGCTAGAGAAAAAAACACTAACTACATTTAACACCTAATTTTGCATTTCTTGAAATGCAAAGGCTATAATACTACACTGAGAGAGACCACTGCTGAAAAAAAACCCCAAACCACAACCTCCAAACTCAAAATATTTCCTTACCGTGCCCTGTTTTCCTTCTCCCTCTTCCTCTAGAATTGCTTCTATTAGACTAAGAGTACTGTTATACCAAAACTGTTCATTGCCTCCCAGAAGCTGTGCTTTCTCAAGGAGTGCTTTAGCTTGTCTGTGGTTTCTTTCCAGGTTAGCCAACACAGCAAGTAAGTACAAGCACCTTGACATATCAGATAGGGCCCTCAATTCCTAGAAAGAAAGAGATGTGATCTATATACCAAAAATCCACGACAGCTATCCGTATTTATGTCTGTCCATACTTTAGATTAACCTTACAGAAATAAAAACCAAATGGTATTCCTCCAAGTACCTGCCAAATTTCTTAGTTACTCCTTATATTACGTCTACTTCATATTTCTTCATGTTCCTCTACCTTCTATCTCACAAGTCAAATAAGCTATTTTCCTGCTATTATTTAGTATGTGTATATCTGCTAGTGTTTGTCAGCGGCTGATGAAGAAATGTGAGGATGAAAGATTTTTTTTGTGAACTGTACAGATACGCTAGATATCCAGTGAACTCACATTGGTTATAAGCTATGTAACTGGTGCTGTATAGGGGACAAATATTGTATCATATTTGTATACTAGCATACAGACATACAGGACAGTAGTAACAAATTGTATTATTAAAAATACTGTCCTCCCTAATGTATTTTGAACTTTCCTCAATACACAATGCGTAATTAATGCTTTATAAAGGGACCTGTATTATTCATGAATATCATTCATATATTATTATTCAAAGTATTAACGATTATGCTAAATTTACACAGACAGTTTTTATTTACGCAAGAAAAATTATTACACAAAATAAGACAATAGCAATTATATTTTTTTAAAAGTAAAGGATTTACTGCAATAATTGTATTTCAATAACTTGTATAATGAAGCACAGGGAAATGTGGAAAATGGTAGGTATAGGGAAAATACCTGTAATGTATAATCCTTCATAATAATGAGATGATGCAGATCTGTTTGGTGAAACATATGGACACTTATTTCAGATCTGCCAGAATTTTAAAATATAATTTCAGTTTTATCAAAACAGTAGTAAATCCATAACGAAGCTCAAAATGAAATAACCAGACTTTCAAATGATCAAAATATTGAGAGATGGAGCTAAATTCTCTCTCTTCTGAACAAACCCTGAACATTTCCCACCTATTTAAACTAACATGGTTGAAATATACCTGTATCTTCCAAGGCCACTGCAAAGCAGACAGAGATACTAACACTACTTCAGAAATTTATATAACCTTCAGACAACTCCCATAAAGTTGGACTGAAATGCCATATATTTAAATTTACATATTACATATGTTGAAACTTAATATGGAATTGGTTTGGGGCGGTGGGAGAAGGCTTGGCTTTGCAGTTTGATTATTATTATTCTGAGGAATAACTGCATCAAAATGAACATTTTCCCTATATATTCTATTAGTGTTTCTTTTTCTATTTAATTTTTACTGTACCTGACTTGCAGCATGGGCCTCTGAAAGCAGAAGTCTTGCTGGTTGATACAAGCCTAGCTGAATTAGTACTTCAGCTTTTTGAATCCACAAGTGAGGGAAAGAAAGTGCACTCAGTCCTCTTCCTGTTACTGCATTTAACTCAAAACCCTGAGAAATTAAAAAAGTATTTTCACCTTCATAAATTTCAGAACTAAATTAGACAGAATACAAGTTGTTATTAACTATGATATCCCACAGCTCAGCTGTATTTTCTAACTTCAAAATTTAACATTATATTACAGGAACAACAGGTTTATTATGAGATTTGGAATTTACTATCCTCAAAAGGCATTGAGCCCATAAGTATACACTATTCAAACTAACTGTATGACAGATAACTACTTCAGATATGCTGCTATCACAAAGAAGTTGATTTCTGGTAATAACTAAAACTCAAAGAGGAATACTATTTACAAGAGCTAAAAAGGGTGACTTGAGAGGGATTAGTAATTAGAAAACCCAGGTAAGTTATATGCGGAAGTATGGAAAAAATATACAAAGAGAGCAAAATTGTATGATGACAATCCAGACAGCACTGCCATAATAAAGAGAAAATTGGAGGTAAGCATTAAAAAAATCAGTAAGGCAATTATTACCTTCCTGAAGAAAAGAGAGTAAAGACAGAACTGAAATATTTGCATGCTCTTAAAACAATATGTAAGAGGAAGCAAAACAGTACACGCTAATGTGATGGAGAGAGAAAGAAGAGAAAAAACAAGACCAAGAGTGACTACAGTATCTTCTTTGCTTCTCAGTCTTTTAATCGATTTGCATTAGTCCCCAAATCCATTTGTAAGAAAGTAGTTTTACTTTGTATCAATAAAGATTCCAATCTTGTTCTTTCTCAGTATAAATAATATGCCAGCCAAACCCAGCTCAGCCTCAGCTAATGCTTGCTAGCAGGTAGCATGCATTTTAATTATTTTTGTGTTCACGTATTTCTCAAGTACTACCTAAAAACAAACTAGCAAGTGTACTAAAAAAGTGAAGAGTAATTTATTATAGAAACTGAAGTAGAAATAAAAACCTTTTCACTTGAAGTAAGGATATTCTCATTCCTACTACCATTAAGCTGAGCATTTTCAAAAGGTATTTTTATTTCTTCTGTCTTCATACATACAGTTTTTTCTTTGTTCAGTGCAATCTCTTGCCTACACCTAAATCACAAGAAAGAAAAAGTAAACTAAACTATATTTTAAAAAGCATTTCATAACGAAGTATTAGTGTGTTAGGAATCTTTACCGTACACTACTTGGTAGATAGACACTAACCAAACACGCACAGAATTTTAGGGAATAGCTAATATACCAAAAGTGTGTTCTGAGATCATGTTTTTCACTATTTTCCCCCAACAACACTTATCAGCTGTAGGGAAAACAGTCCCAACTAAATACCGCCTCAATAGGGAAAATACATACATTGCTTGTTCTAATTCACTAATGTATACTTCTCCAGCAGCTTTCTCATGATACACAGATGCCTGACTCAGTTTTAAATCTGAGCATATCAGGGCAATTCTAAAAATAAGAAGAAAAAATGTTTAAAAAACAATCCAGATCATTCATATGTTCCCTCATATAAGCACATTATATATAAATAGCACATATTCCACATTTGTCAATCCTGCCTTCTCATGTCTTGATTAACACCGGCAATAACAAAGATTGTAAATAAAAACAGGGGAAATTACCCATTGACAGCGGTCACAGAATAATACAATAGTTTGGGCTGGAAGGAACTTCTAAAGATATCTAAAGGTATGGGCAAGGGCATCTTTTACAAGACCAGGTTGCTCCAAACTCCATCCAATCTGACCTTGAACAATTCCAGGGATGGGACATCCACCAGTAGCCCCAGTCTTGTCCATCAAACCTGTATCTCTCCAACTTAATGGCAAAAATTATGTACTAAAAGTATGAAAATATTTATATGGTCTCACTATAGCATGCAACAACCACCCCCCTGTCCCCCGGTGTGTATGTGCTAACCTATTTTTTTGTCCTGAGTAAAGAATAATATATTCCTATACATCTATCTAATCATATATAGACATCAGGTCATAGATATAAATAAAATACCATGAAATAAACACAAATCTTGAGGAATCAACAAAAAAGATTTGTCTGGCAAATCTTGGCTGAAAATAATTTCCTATCAGAAAGTCCCTTTTAGTCTTGTAAGAAAGCAACTCAGTAATCAATTGGTAGAGAAGCACATATATTTGTATACACAAATATCTATTCTGCTCAGTGGAATCAGCTTAGGCATTTTAAAGCTTCATTATGTGGTATTTCACAAACAGAAAACAAGACAAAAAATTGCTTATTACTGTTACTTATTAAGCAAATATTATTTAATACCTATCAAAAAAGCATGATAAAATGCTTTAACTAAAACATCAAGAATTTTCCACTGCATGCATATTAAATATTTTTAAATCAAAACTTTTAGGGGTAAATCTCTCTAAAAATGCACTTATGAGGGCAACTTCTTTGTGCCCTTAAGGTGAAGAATATATTTTTGGTGCAAGTAGTGAGTCTGCCTTTTGAATACTTAATAGATAAGACTTTCATAGAAACTTTTTGTGATTTTGCTTTTGTCAGTTAGATGACAATAAGGCATTTCAAAAATTTTTCACCTGAAAGTGGCCTGGCTTCATAATCTTGTATGCTTTCCACGTGGAGATCACATTAAGTAACAAATAAACTTAGTGGCTTTAATTCCACAAACCTATTTGTCAAAATTCTATTAAAATGCATAAAAAATAAATGAAAATAAATAAAAAACTATTACAAATATAAAACAGTAAGTCAAAAAAAGTCTTGTTACTTGGTGAAATACTAATGGATGGTCCGCTCCATTCAGTTTCTCTTTTATTTAAAATAAATAAAGGATACAAACCGGAGGTGATAGAGATCAGACAGACTTCTACATTCCAGAACTTCACTAGCAATAACTTCAGCTAGCTGAAAGATTGGAAGAATCAAGTGGGGGCAAAAAATTTTCTGCAGTTCTTTAGACAAAAGGTCCATAAAATACAAAGTGCAAGTCTGAAAAGAATTTTTTTTAAATTCAGTCAGTATAAACATAGTTTTGTAGAAAATAAATTTTAAATTAATGATTACATCTTCAGTTCCAAAATAAACCTCAAAGAAGACACAAAGAAACTTTCTAGCTGAAAGAGCAGCAAGACACACAGAAAGCTGGTAAATGTCTTCTCTAAGTTAAGTTCATTTCAGCCTGCAAAGTACAGGCTAACACCTCTTGAAGTATTAATGAATACTACAATACAAAAGTATTTGGGATAGCCGTCTGAACACATACAGAGAGAAAAACTAAAATACAACCATTTAGTGATTTTCTCCTGAATAGTAAATACTTTATAATTTTGAGAAGTATACTTACAGGTTTTGGGAAATTATCCCAATTAATACCGTAAATATTTGTTTTCTGTTTAAAAGTATCTCTGATTTCATTGGGACAGTCATACTGGGCCCATTCTTCCACATTTGCTGGTAAGGTATCAACTGATTCTTTCCCTTTAGGCTTCTCCTTTGCAACAGAAACCTCAACCTATAATAAAAATAAGGACATTTAGGAGATCAAATTAACAATTCTATTGGTATTAAATATTCAGCTAAAAAAATGAACACAATTGCTTAATATCCTTTGAAGTTTTGTCAGATTTGGGGTGTTTTTTGGATCTCTAGACCGTGGGTTTTACAAAACAGCAGTATCTTGACAAAGGCAACAAATGAAGAAGTATTTGTAAATTCATGATCTGTCAAGACTGTGTGATCAAGAGTGAAAGTATGATACATAGATTCACAAGAGAAATTCTTCCCAGGTTCTGAGGGTTGGTACAGGAAAGCATCTGAACTATTTACCAAATGAGCCCAGGGAAACATCTCTTAGAAAGAGAGGTTTGTTTTAATTCCACAGAAAAGTGGGTCTTACTTGTTTCTTTTTGTCTTTGTCTTTTTTAGAAGTTTTTGACTGCAGTTTCTGAGGATTTGTAAGTTGTGAAGTCTTTAATGTTTTTGTAATAGTCCCTGATGCTGACAATGACACCTAGACAATCAAATAGTTACAGTTAATTATTTTCAATTTGCAATAATAATAATAATGTCAGTTTCTAGTAATAGTTATTTTCCACTGCAAGTCACTATCTACAGCTATTAACAATTATCACGTATCATATTCTGCTTGCACAGTAGTTTTCTTCAGAAAATAACCATTTCAGAGACTCCTGGATGCTTGCATTATTTGTACGAGCATTTCGGACAATCATGACAATGCGCTTAAGCAGCAGAACTGTCAAAAGACAAGATCATCTCTGCGATAAATGCTACTGCTACCTTTTTTTAACCTATATGGTTGCAAATGCAATTCTTTTCTTTTCAAACCACTAGTCTAACTAGCTTAATTTTCTTCAAGGGATGAATTTTATAAGGAAATAATCTGCAAGATGGCAAAGAGTCACTCTGTCCTCTTTCTGGGTTAGTCTTTTACAATGCTACTAATGAATATTATATAAATTTCCAAATATTTAAATATACAAAAGAATTAATTGAAATTTTCTCTGTACAAGCAAAAGCATAGATTCTGATCTTACCTAAAATTTAAAAAAAACAAAACCAAAAACCAAACAACAACCAAAAACAAAAACAAACAAAAAAAACCCAACCAACCAACAACAAAACCCCAAAAACAAAAACCACATTAATTTCATTAATTTGAGGAGATTAATATATTCTACTGGAGGAATCAAGAGTAGAATACAAAATATCAATCAAAAAATAATGCTGGATATTCACAACAAATGAAAATTCCAAATTAAAGGTAAAAAATGTTTTAAAAAGTCAGAGGCAGCTGACTTTTTCAGAGAATGTTTTGATATCTTCTACTGAGTTATTTATGGAGTCCTAACACTAAAGAGGATGTCTGCAGTCAGGTCTGCTTTCCGTTCTACACCAAAACAAGGTGTCCTGTACTCCTTCAATACCACATGGTTATTCTTTTTCTCACAATACTGTTCAGCTGCAAATATGATTCTTAGAATTACTGTCATTATCCTACAACTGGCACTGTAGGATACTCTTTAAATTTTAGTTTTAATATCTTATTCAAACAGTAGTACTCAAGGTAGTTTTTTTCTTAGTACGACACTCAGTCAAGGGTTGGATATTAAAAGTTATGCTTGTGTAAATCCAAAAATTGTCAATATTCAATTTTTATTTTGCAAATTCCTGTCTCACATCACATGTTAAACTGATTTCACAATGAATTCTTGGTCATAATTAGCACGATTAATTGGTAATAAATTGCAGGCTTTTACACCTAACTGGAATAAAATTAAACACAAGCTATAGCTTACCGATCTAGTTGGTACGTCCCAGTTGAGACTGTTCCTATAATGATTTGTTGCATTACTATTATCAAGTACAGATTTAGTCCTTTCAAATACTTACTTTACTTAACATGTAATTGTTTTCCTATGATCATTGCTGTGATTCTGAATAGCCATTTCAATTGGGCATATCTATGAGAAGTCAATTTGATTCATTTGAAATGTTCTATGAAAAAGTAATCTGAGAAATTAATCATTGAACACTGCCAGCCTATACAATTCCTGTAAGTCAAATGACAGCCCTTTTGATTCAATTTCATGAAGCTCAATCTGAAATCACCATCCTTCAGAACTGCTAAAAATGTCTTCAGTATGTATTCTGCCAATACTGAGATTCCTCAACAAATCAAAAATACAAAATTCGAGAACCTATTGTACAAAACATATGAATGGGCTCCAGAGAAACAATGGCCCACTGCTTTTATCCTTAGTGTCTCTTCTCCATTTTCCTAAGCAAAACAATTTTCTTGTTGAATCCTTAAACCTGAGAAAATATACTAACTGCACCATAAACCAGAAAACTCTAAGGACAAAGTTAAACACCAAATGAATAGCTGGTACCATAATTACACAAGAAGATGTGAAATATACTGGACATATTATAATAAAACAACACAACATATAATTTCATATGATCTCACCTGCCAGATACGGATGATACAGGCATATGCCATCAAACAGTGCTGCTGATGAAAAGAAGAACTATGACCAGAAAATAAAGCCATTAATGTCTGCGCTCTAAACAAAGCTTCCAGTTGTTTAATATTACTCAAATCTTCCAAATTAATTTGGGGCATGGTACCATTTGCTCCACTGTCCATCTCAGCATTTTCTGTAGGCAACGATTTTGTTGTAGCATTTTTTTCTGTTAAAAAAAAAGGGAACACATGCTCACAGTGACAGCATTGTAAAAATGTATTTAAAAGTTAAAATTTCTGAATTGAAAATAAAAATATTTAGGGGGAAAAAAGAATAATGGAAATCTATCTACTGAAGATGTTAAAATGATGCAATATTACCTGTACCATGTTTTTAATCAATAATGTAACAGTTCTGTATAATAAATGATGTAAGCCTGACAGAGAAGTGAAATCCACGAAAGGCTGGACCAGATAATCTTTTGAGATTCCTTCCAACCTGGCCTATTTTATATTTGAATCTAATTTTCCTTATTATATTATTTGAGTTTCTATCAAGAGCTTTGCAAAAATTTTCTTGAAACTTAAATGGTGTAAGAAGGACAGTAATCATAAGCAACCAGGTGAAACTGGGTGGGAGGATCATTACAGAACTAAAACTTAAATCACCACAGGACTGTGAAACAACCCAACAAAACCACTAACAGAAAAGTATGAACAGAATATTGCTACTGTTACTGATCAACTGTGTGACAGTAGAGACACTGAACATTTATCTTGCTCAATGAAAACACCAGAAGTACTTGCCTGATCCATGTCATCTATCCACACAAAAAAGAACAGCAGAGCAGATGCTCATTAATGCCACACAGTAGAGTATGGTTCCAGAAATCAGATACTTTTTTTCCCAAATGAATATTGGGGTATCCTATCAGAGCACTGAGGTCATACCAGTACAAGTGGATATTTGTGTTAAAGAACCAAAGAATTTTTACAGTTACACAAGTAGTTGAAAGCATACATCCCTTTTAAAGTCATTTTTGAAAAATAAAGCCAAGGAAAGGGCAATGGACTTAGGTACCCAAATCTTGGCACATAAACTATTTCCTTCAGTTTCATCTGTCCCTCCTTGAGAACTCACTTGAAACAAACTGTCCAGCACTGCTTTCTGGCAGCATCTCACAATTTAGGAATCCCTATGTCAGAGGGGAGCAGTATCTTACTATACCAAAAGACTGAGGGTAAGTCTCCATAGCATAACACAGAATTCACAGATAAACTGAAGTTGTATTGAACAAATGACAGTAAATGCACGAGAAAATACAGACAAACTTGTGCCATTCTTTTTGATAACTAAGCTGTAAATTTAAAATCTCCCTTGTGTTTCCTGCTGAGAAATTCCTCTGAAGGAGATACTCATATTACATACCTTCCTCTTGTGAGGACTGCATAGGGAATTTCATACATAGCAGGAGATCTACTGCCCACTCCAGAGGTTTAATAGCATCAGTGAGGGGAAACTGATTACAATATAAGCATTCAGCAAATTCCATCAGGTAATCAACTCTCTGCCATTCATCTTCTCGTTTCTATAAAAGTAATAAAGGAGGAGTTAATCTGTGTTTGTTTATGTAAGCCATCAAAATTATATTCTAAAGTTTCATGTCATCTTAACCGAAGCAAAAAATAATTTGACATCAAGCAGTTTTATTGGTATCACATAATCAGAATTATGATAAACAGAATGTAACAGAAAACTCCACCACCAGTTAAATCTTCATTTTATTAAAACCGCTTGCTACTCTTAGACATTTTTCTTTGGCTGGATTCAACTAAAATTTTACTGGATATAAAGATTCAACCATACAGTTTTCCTACTGAAGAGGAATCTCAAAGTTATAAAAAGTAATGGTCAAGTATATGGCCTCCCTACCCATTCAGGAACTTGCAGTCCTATGAGTCACTTGAGAAACATGATTCTATCAGCATGGGAACAAACAGGAAGAAGTGACAAACCTGTAAAGCAATGATCGCATTTTGAAAACAGCTTAACTGTCCAACAATGCTTCTGGAGACTGTTACCAAGTGATGCCACATATGTGACAAATAATCTTCACTTTCATGACTAATTTTCTGGATGGCCATCATAAAATTGCATCCCGATCCTGCCCTCAGTGTAGCCATAAGTTTGAAAATCAGGCTAGAAAAAGATCAAACAAATTACCTGCATCTGTACCTGTAAAATAACTTTGTGAATAAGACACACATACTAGTTCGCACCAGTATAGTACAAAGATGCAAAGTTTATAAACTGGCATAAAAGGGCATAAAACCTTCAACTCAGATAAGATTATGTAAACAATATCCTAGATAATTTAGTTTCCATTTAATGAAAATGGGTTTGCAGTTTGGAAAACTAAAGTTTCTGCCATATAGCCACATTTCATACATCTATTTGCTTGGGAAGTAAGATACTACTTGTATTCAAGCTGTTTAAAAATTAAATTTACAAATATTATTAACAGATTAATGATAGCAAACACTGCCTATGTATGTCTTTTTCATGGAAAAGACACAACAGTGTTTTGTGTTGTAAGGACAGGCTGCTAAAAAGTAATCATAATACTTTCCAATGCAAAAATGAAAAAATACTCATGAGTTTTATACTTCTCAAGAACCAAAATGCTGATTTTAATAAAAATAAATCAACCAACTTACAGTTTGTGTCTTGTCTGAGGCAAAACTTGAATAGCTTCATCCAGGAGTTTTAGTGCTGTCTCCCAGTCAGCTTTATCAGCACAGATGTGGAATAATAGACCATATAATGAGGTTCTTAATGTGAGATCTTCCTCAGCACCTTTGAAGTATATTCAAATGATTTATTATCATACTGCAGAATTAGAATAGTGATTACAAAATACTAGTGTTTCTTTTATTACTAGATCAACAGAAGGAAGAACATGCCTGGGAGAAAGCATCCAACTGATAACCCAATATTTTGAAAATCCTTTGTAATCCATTGATGCAAAGGACATGTATCTTTCTTTTCCTAAAAAAAGGACAAAAAAAGAAGAGAGAAGAAAAAGCCCTTTATCTTTCAGTTAACATATATTTTTAAGTATTTTGAACTTTTGTTTCATCTGTGAACCAATCCATATCATTAATATGAATAGCAGCTTGACCAGAAGAAAGGCACAGGCATTTCTCCAGACTGAGTTCTATAATACAAACCCAATACAAAAATAAGCAGACTTAGTAATACTCAATCGCCTACACTCATTAAATAACATGAAATCCTGAAGTTCTCTCACAGACTCACAGAGCAGCTGAGTTTGGCAGAGACTCTACAGAGCTCTCTGCCTACACCCGTGCCTAAAGCAGGCTCCACTCTTTACCTGTGAAAATCTGACTATCGCAATTCTCACCCAAAGGTCAGAGACTTGCCAACTGTTTCCCTCTCCTCTACAGCAGTTTTGCGTCTTCAAAGATAAGTTCACTATCTTGTTTCTCAAATGGATCCATATATGTGTCCCGTTCCACTGTAAAAAGGGGAGTAGGATTTTTTTTTTGCTAGACTTCTCAGGCAAAAATAAAGCGCAAACGCGGCAATATCATATCTGAGAAGCGTTTACTGATAGAAAAGGGTAAGTGTTCTTACCGAAGGGGGATAGAAAAGAGAGCAGAAAGGGGAAAGAGAGAAAAACAGAAGGAAAGAGAAGATAGGGACAGCGTTACTACAGAAACCCCGGGCGCTTCTTCGGCGTCAGCTCAGCAGACGCAGCGTGCGTGCCGCGAACCGCGGGGCGGCTGCGCAGCTGCCGTGGCGGGCTGGGCGCGATTTGCGAACAGCCGCAGGCTGCGCGTCCCTTCCGTCCGCAGGGAACCGGCTGCTGCGGCTCCGGGCGCGCTCCTGGAGCAGCTGCAGACTCTCGGGTTCGGGGCACGGCGGCGGCGACTGCAAATTGGGTGCCGCAGGCTCGTCCTACAGCAGGTTGGTGCGGCGGGCAGCGCAGGAAACACAGCGGCGGCGGCGGTCGCGGCCGGCAAACGCGGCGGAGGCGGCCGCTCCATCGGGGAGGCAGCGGAACACCAAGTCGTCGCGGTGATGAGCTGGTTCGCGGGAACCGTGAAGCAGGGCAAAGCAAGTACGGGCAGGGAAGCTGGAGCACAGGGGGGAAAAAAAGCGAAAGGGGAAGGGGGGCCGAGCTGACCCTACGGGCGAGCCCCCACTCCCTCCAAAATACCCCAAAGCAAATGGGTCCCTTTGTGCCGCGGCTACCTGCTTTTGTGTGCTAAGGCTCCTCCCACAGCCCGACTCCGCGGGCATTTTTTTCGCGAGCATCTGGGCATTTGCCCCACCCGCCAGTGGTGGGGGCTCTTGCTCACAGACTGATCGGGGATGCTTTCTCTGCCCTGACTGGCTGCCAGAGGAAGCCGCCCCGGGGACAGGGCTGCCAGCGCATGTATAGCCCCTATAAGAATATCACAGATGTCGAGGCATAAATAAAAATCAGATTGGTCCCACTCAATATGACACACTAACCATTGAATACATGTCGGATGATGCCAATAAGCTAACTGAGCTATAAGCCACAACTTTTGGGTAAGTATTACGTTACCATCATCAAAGTTTTATCAGATTTGGTCTAATCAGCATTTACTTCCATGAAGGCACAAAGTCTGTCTAATTTAGTGGCCTTCTACAATGGAGTGGCTGCATCAATGGACAAGAACTATGGATGTCATCCACTTGGATTTCTCTGAGGCCTTTGATATCGTGGCCAGTAACTTTGTTGCTACCGTATTGGACAGATAGAACTTTGATGGATGGACTGTTAGGTGGATAAAGAAGATGGATGGACTGTTGGATAAGAGTTACAGTCACTGGTTCAATGTCCAAATGGCTCAATATCAAGTAGAAACCAGTAACAAGTGGTGTACCTCAAGGGGTACCGATACCAGGGAGACTGGAACCAGTATTATTCAGTGTCTTCATTGCTGACATAGTCAAGGGGATTGAGTGCACTCCCAGCAAATCTGCTGATGACACCGAAGTGAGTGGTGTGGTTGATTGATGAGAAGGAAGGGATGTCACCCAGAGGGACCTTGACAGGCTTGAGGAGGGGGCCCAAGGCAATCTTGAGAAGTTTAACAAGATCGAGTGCAAGGTCCTCCACTTGTGTCAGGGCAAACCCCAGTATCAGTGCAGCCTTGGGGATGAAATGAGAGCAGTCCTGTGGTGAAGGATTTGGGAGTACTGGTAGATGAGAATCTGGACATCTGCTGTTATATCCTTCTCCAGATGTGACTGCATTTAAAAATTGCCTAATTATCCTGGTCAAGGATCACTGGAAACCAGTTCCTGCTTCTTACAATGGTTACTACAGTGTGTATCTATTTTAAAAACTCAGTAACTCCAGAAATAATAAAATATAGAGCACTCTGTTAACAGGAATTATTTTTTCTAACTACTATCAGAAGTTACTCACTTCTAATTCATAAGAATTACCAACATTTTCAGACATAAAAACACCTATGCTACCTAGAGCTGTAAATTTTCATTATCTACATTAAAGTTCTGCTTTTTAATACCACTTATTAAGGATTCACTCTGAAATTATGCTGTGGTGGAGGGTTAACTATATACACATAACGAAGTATTCCTTTTTATTGGTTTTAAACATATCTCTACAAGCAACAAACTTTAGGACTGTGTCTATGGGCAATTACTGTTACGTATCTAAACACTGTCAAAGTTCCATTAAACTTAAAATTATCACTGTGCTTCCAAGTACACATTGTACTCATCAGTTCCTACACACCCAGAATAAGCAGACCAGTCACCATCTCTGATTATTTGTGATTTATACATGGCTTGATGAGAAATCAAAATAAAGCTTTTTATTCTTGTACTATCCTGCTTGATGATCTGAGATGCAGACTCCTATTTGTACCACTAAGTTTGGTTGCAAAAGTCATCAACAATCCCTTCAAGTGCTCATTCAAGTGCCCATGGAAATGTACAGGAAAACTCACAGCAGCTTCATTGACATGTAAATCAAATCTAGAAAAAGGAAATGGATCGGCTCCATGGAGTTTTGAAGTAAGAAAAGTTGTAAATGTGCATGGAAGTTTCAGTGTGCAGAAGAAATTCCACACAGTGAGATGTGTTATATGACACATATCACCTGCATACGGTTTCAAGGGGATGACTTATTTGGATTACATGTGCTGTTCATAATAAGTATTTAATTTTATCACAAACTCCCAACACAGTCTATATTTTAACTCCTTCCTACTGCCAAAGTCCTAAACCATCTGTTAAAAACCTGAAGATATAAAAAGTAAAACTTTCCTTTTGCAGGTAGAAGAAATTTGAGTCTGCAGGTGGGAGAAAACTTAACTTAGTAACATTTTTTTTCGTGAGTTAGTGTTTTAGGATCTACTATCATATTCTCCAGATCCATTAACATACTTGCCAGAAGTGGCTTTTTTTCTGGGTTTTGAATATTTTCTAAACATTCTTTTTTGTAAGCTTCATGAAGTGAAACACTAAAGTGAAAATCAGACAGCAAATTACTTTGCAGAAAACTGTTGTGAGTTTTACAATTGCCTAAAACCATAAGAATCACCAAATGGAATAAAAGAGTATGTGACTGCAGGTGAGAAACCGTAAATGTGTTTATGACAAGTCACTTCTGCCTCTTAGGAGAGGTGTCTTGAAGTTTCTTTACCATCAGCACCAATCACTAAAAACAAGCATTACCTATTAGAAATTCTTACCTGTTTGTTTTTAGATTCTGCTTTAATTATATTCTTAAGAATTATTTCAGTAGGTTCTTTAAGCTGTTCTCTGTCAAGTGGTGAGCCTAGCAAAGGTAAACATGCATTCCAAAAGTGCCTAGCTGCAAACATTACAAGGGAATAATTTCCAGCTTCACCTGCATACCTGAAGAAAGGGAAGTAGAACTTAATACAGAAAAACAACCACACTTTAGCTTTAATAAAGAATTTTACTTCTATGAACTTTTGGGTTTAGCTGATCTGTGGATCACCATATGTAACTTCAGCAATGAGGACTTAGCATGAGAGCTTCACAGAAAAGCTGTTTTCCTTTTTTATATACCAAATAACTTCACACACTCAGCAGAACTAGGAATAAATAAGTAGCATATTAATGATTTTACTGTATTTTTGCATAATCTTAGCTCAGGAGCATTCATTAAAACAATAGCAGAAACCTCCTCAAGATGTTCTCCTTGGAATAATATACTTCTTTTGGCTTCCTATTATGTTGATTTCTCATTCCAAAAAACATTAAAAAATAGAACATAGTAATTAATACCATACTATGTATTTTGCATAGTACAGTACCACTGTAACACAAGAATATGCCCCAAATGCCTCTAGCTGCATTCAAATTGCATTGAGCGTATTTCATGCAAATGGTACTTTGAATGAATAACATTTAATAATCCTCCAGATTGTGATACAACACAGTACTCATCTGAGTGAGAAAGAGCTTGGAATTTTAGTAAAAAATCCTGGAGTGGTGCAAGGTAATCACCAGTTGAATAGCGTTACTGTTTTAAAAAAAACAGTTTTTTGAATCTAGCAGTCTGATCACCCTCTAGACAGCACTCTTTAGATCACATTTAGACTGTTGCATCCAGTTCTAGGCCACCCAATACATGCCAGACATGGACAGATCACAAGGAGCTCAGTGAAGGGCCACCAAGATGATCCAGGGACTGGGCTGCACTTGCCTTGAGACGAGGGCTAGTTGAAGAGGTGGCTTTGGGAGACCTAACAAGGAGAAGTTTCTCATTAACCTAACAAAGTTACTGAGAAGCAACAGTCTGGCTCTTCAAAGTGAATGGCGGGACAAGCAAAAGCTTTAATAAGTTAGAATAAGAAAGGTTCACAAATGTCCCCCATGGGTACAGCTGCGCAGTGCAGCAGGTTACTCACAGAGGCTGAGTGTCTCCATTCCTTGAGGTTTTCACAGTCAGACTGGATGAAGCCCTGGGCTGGCCCTGCTTTAAGCAGGAGTCTGAACTAGATCCCTTCTGAGGATGGGATGATCCTATGAGACTACAAGGTCAGCTATGTGGAAAGTAGTTGAGAAATTGACTGAAGTGCAGAAATCTGTCAAATTCTTTGTTAAACATTTCAACTCACAACTATGTTGATTTTTATCAGTCTTGGGAGAAAATACGATGATCCTCAAAACCGTAATCGAATTTTAGATCTGTTTTATATTAGTTTTCTTTCAACATAAAACATACCTGGCACTCTGAACGAAGGTTTTTGATGCTGTTACACGCAGATGTTTTCTTCCAGACAAATTTTCCATTATGCTCTTTCCTTGTATACAGGCTATAGTGCTTAACATTTCTTGGCTCACCCTGGTACCAAGCCTGCATAAAGGCAAATACTTCAAGAAGTGCTAAGTCTTACAGGCTAAGACCATACCAATTCCTATTAATGATGTACTCAAGTTGCTACTATATAAATGTCCCTTGCTCTGGAAGTTAAAAATCTTTCTATTGAGTTTTCTTATAAAATTAGCAAACATTTCAAAACCTGAATATTTTGTTTAAAGGTAGACTAAAATATCTTTTTCACACTTCTAATGAAAATAACTGTGAAGTCAGATTTTAAAAAACTATTACATATATTTAGCAAGGAAAGAAAATAGATTTGTCATTTTCTCCCTATTTTTCACTATTGTACATCAAAAAAAAAAATTGGTTCAAAGTCGAAATTACACACCAAACAATTAAAAATGGAAATCGGGAAAATTAGACAATTTTTGGTACTTTCTTTTGGGATTTGTCGTGCTTGTGTCTGGTAAAGTATGCTCAGGGTTCTGGAAAAATTGATATGGATCCTATTCTACTACATGTAGAAGAAAACAATGTAGATTTCAGTCCCAGAGTTGATCAGTTAAAAATTAATACACAAATAAGTTGATACCATTGGTTAATACTATTTATTAATAGCAGTTTAGTAAGAAAAGAATAAACACAATTTGCAGGAGCTTTTAGTGTCTTCGTTACAAAGTGCCACCATTGCAGCTGGCTTGTTCCTACTCTGCGGTGAGAACTGCCATGCAGTCACGATTTGTGTCCACAAGAGGGTACCACTGTCCACAGTATACGTTAACAAGTTTAAATTAAGTATTTAACCTCCTTGTCCCCAGCTTGTGCTTTACCATGGAAAGACTGTCTTCCATTCTCTGGAAACAGCATTGACAATTCATTTTATCTTTCAAACATTTTATCTTTCATTAGTTTGCAGATTGCTAGATGTGCAGCAAGTATTCCCTGAATTTCTGTGAAGTTCTGAAACTATCTATTTAGTATTAAGATAACTTACTTGGTTTTACATGTGTTTAAACCCATGTAGAAAGCAACTACAAGTTTCAGGGAACACAATACTGTTTTTGTAAGTTCAATTATTTTGCAGAGGAAAAAAATGAACGATATATTGTATCTGAAATTTTTCACATGTTTATTTCAAGCTACATTGATGTACAAGCTGCTGACTCGCTTAGATAGCAGGCTTCATCCATCTTTTTGAACGGGATCCAGAGGCACAATCTGGATCTCCCACTGCCTTTTACTTTCATTTACATGTCTAACTGCACAATTTATTTCTAAAAAAGATTCTTTCGTTTTTGATTATGCAGCCAGACAGATTTACCCTATTTACTTTCTTCAAAACTTAGTTCATTACCACATTATGCAAAATTCTATGTACTTACATGCCATATTTCTTAATATTTCTATTGTGGACAAAATTCTCATCTGATTCCAAGATCCTTTTGGAACAAGTCATCACGCTTTCATAGTCTTGTGATACATACGCAAAATATGTAAGTCGTGTCAGAGTCTGCAATTCCACTAAGGAATCTGACCAACTGCATTCTAAAGCCAATTTCACTAACTAGGATTTAAAAAAAAAAAGTTTAAATTCCAGGGTTTTATATGCTTTTTTCTACAGCAATTACATGCTTACAGCTGTATCTTCCTTACAACCCACCTGGGCATGGAACAAGTATGTGATAAAGCCGTCTAGAAAATGAAAGAGCTACAAGTACAATCAAAATATACAATAGAGAGGCCTCATTCACTGTGTAGTAAGTATTACCATAGTATGTGCAAATCCAGGTGTAATTGTGCATGCCTTTTGGCCAGAAGTATCTGCCAGGACTTATTCTATGTCCTCAGGCATCTTTCAAAAATCAGTGAAACAGGACTTTCAAAATTCAGAGCCCATTTTAGTTACACCAAAAGTAAAAATGGGACATAGAACTGTTTTTGCAACAACCAGTAATTGTAATAAATAGTTGCTACGTATACTATTATAGATATGCCAGCTTGGGAGAGCTTGGGCTCCATCTTAGAGGTCTTTTCCAACCTAAACATGTATACATAGATATATATAGTTTCATATATAGTTTCATTATAGGGTCTAAACATTTTCTTTTCATTTCTTTTGTACATGTCAAAGTTCCACCTTTTTAGGATAGTGATAATTGTTAATGAATTCGTCTGAATGAAGATACTACAACACTGCTACACAAAAGTAAGCCAGTGAAGTGATAGCTAAAGTTAATTCATAATATTTGACATAAATCTGTAGACTAACTAGAATTAGATACTTATATATTTATAAGGACCCAGGTCCTAGTTGTCAGCAGTAGTTTCGTGGTTGTCCTGGCAACCTGCTTGTTTCGATTCACACAGTCAATAAATAGAATCCAAGTGTAGTTGTGTTCTACCTTGCAATTGTCAAAAGTAAATTCACTATTATATGAAGTTTTCTGTTCAAATGCTGAATGCTTCTAATACAAACCCTAAACGTCCCTATAACTACCTGAAAAGGGAGAGGTCAGTCTCTTCTCCCAGGTAACAAGTGACAGGACGAGAGGAAACAGTCTCAAGTTGCACCAGGGGAGGTTTAGGTTGGATATTGGGAAAATCCCTTCACTGAAAGGGCTGCCCAGGGCAGTGGTGGAGCTCCCATCCCTGGATGAATTTAAAAGTCGTGTGGATGTGGCACTTGGGGACGTGGGTTAGCAGTGGCCTTGGCAGTGCTGGGGGAACAGTTAGACTCCATGATCTTGGAGGGCTTTTCCAACCTAAACAACTTTATGCTTCTATTAAGTTTTCTCCAGAAGAAAAATGAAAGGTTAGAAGTATGGTTCTGTACAGAATTCACCTGAACCTCTTATGCTCATCTGGCGGTTACTGAAAAAATCTGTTCGAGCAACACAAGCATAAACCTAATATTTATATTCTAATGCTATCTCATCTTTGGATAAATAAAATTATCCTGTCACAAAAATCTCCTTCCTGTCATAAATATTTCATCTCTTGGTTAAAGAAAATAGTGGTACAAGAAAACTTTCAAAAATAATTTAACTTCCATTTAAAATTGAATCCAAAATCATAGTATGCAATTTCCTAAAACTCAGAAGCTTATAAAAAAACCAAAATACCTGAGATAAGCTAGGAACAGTGAAATCCATGAGACCCAAGCCATTACATGAATACATTTCCAGACCAATAAGAATTCTTGCCAGAGGACTTTGTGCTTCGTCATTATTCTAAGCGGAAATAAAAAATTCACATTAAGAGATTTTTTTTTGCAAGTTAATATTATTTAGGATAGTAATTGAGATGACAAGATAATAATCATAATAATAACAATAACTACATTAATAACAATAATAATAACAATTATAATAATGATGATGATGTTTGAAAACCTCAATTTGCTCTAAGCAATTCCTCCTCTCTACTGTGTCCTTAAAATGGTTGATTCTTTGTATTTATATATTTTTAGTTCACATTGTGAATGCTGAACTACTACAGTTTCAACACTAAAAGCACACATCAACAATACAATGAAGGCAAATTTCATATACCGCTGTGGGTTTCCAGTTGTATAAGCACTATAAAATAAAAATATAAGAATAAAATATTTCTTTCCAGCTTACTAGGTCTATAATCTATATATATAAAGAGGCCATAGCATATGTTGACATAAATACAGCTGATTTTCCTTAACACTTTTAATGCAGCAATTTTATTATTTTACATTTGTGAATAAAAAATCAATTTTGCTCAACAGTTATCATATGACAAACATCACCATGGCAGCTAACAAGAGAAGGAAGAGTTAAGAAATGTAGACTCAACTGCTATACCCAGTGTGAAAAATTTGCTAAGTTCTGTAAGGAACTACAGCAAAAAATTGTTTTTACATTCTATCAAATATACAGAAGAAAATATACCTTGATAATTTCAGTCATTATTAAATAAATTTATGAATTTAACTTTTCTTTGTAAAGTTTCAACTTTATGCAGGATTTCAGGGAAATCATACCTCCTCCTGAGTCCCAAGTTGATGTCTGATCTGCTGCTGATTTAACTGCCTTGCTTTCACCCAGGTAGCAATGATCTGTTGTTGTGCAGCAACAGAGACTTTTTCCTTAGGTATGGTTCCAGTCATTGCATTTAGGGCAAATTCACAAATCTAAACACCAAGAAGAGAAAAAATAAATGTGAAACACAGGAGAAATGTGGAAAGTTTCTTGTATGGAGCATGCTATCCATTAGCTATTTTTAAATTATTGCACATGCCTCTCTAAGCCTAACAACATCTCCTTTAAGTCAACGCGCAAGGCAAATAGAAGTTATAGTCCTCAGCCCCAAATTGGTAAGGAGCTCCAGTGTTCATCTGGGGGGGATCTGTGGTGGCAGAAACTGTAAAAGAAGGTAGCTTTTTTTTTTCCAAAATTTCTACTATTGAATTTATAGGAATTACAATGTATGACAGCAGAACGAAAGGGACTACAAAAAAAAAACGGGTTTGTACCTCTAGGGCAGCTTTGATGTCAAGAAGTCCACTGGGATCTACTGAAAAAGACTGGATGATATTTGCTTTTTCCTGTTTCTTTGCTGCAGTTTTTCTGCTACTGTCTATTGCTCTATCTTCTTTCTTCTCAGCAGGCTCTGGCTTTGGAATCCAAGAAATAATTAGGCCTCGAGCCAAAGCATTACATAACATCACTAAAATTTCAGCACTTCTGTAGAAGAAAACAAAAATCAGAAGTGCATACTGCATCAGATCAAAATAAAAGGCAAGAATGAAGTTATTGATTTCAAGAAGTAAGCATTGAAAATCTAGCTTTTTCTTAAAACGCAAAATTATGGATATTACAAAAAAATCTGCTCATTGGTAAAGCAGTTTAATGATTAAAACTACAAAACTCAGAATCAGTTTTCAGTTTACATCAATTTTTTCACTCTTTGTGTAACTGAAGTTTCCCTTTTATCACAGAAAAAAAAAATTATATATATGTCAGACCAGCATTAAAAACAACTTTTTATTGATGGGTTAACATATATGAAAAGAGTAACTATTTTCTAAAAAAGTGTTATGATACGACACAATGCAGAGTCCCCAGGCAGGTGCAAAGGACAGCCACTTTATTGCAAAAACCCGTCCTTTTTAAGCAGTTAGCTGGTTATTAGTTTACACAGTTTTCAGGCATAACAAACATAATTCAACCAACCACCATACACCACGATGTGAGCATGTGATGGTCACGCAGCATGTTTTTCTATCCCTAATTCAGCTATGTCTCTTTGCCACAGTCCTTTTCTACGTAGCTGAAGTAACAGGACTGAGCCATGATTTACAAAGGCAACATTTCTTTTGTAAGGTTTTACCTATATTCAACAAAAAAGTACCCTAAACCAAGCCCTTCACATATTTTTGTGGTTATCATGCCAGTCCACTGCCAAGCTGGAATTTTCTTCTTTTTTTTTTTTTTTTTGAGAAAACATGAATTTAATTACATCTAAGAGATTATTGCTAGTACATACTGATGTGTCAAAATTAATAAGCAGGTATTACCAGTCTTCATCGCTGCACAAACTGAAATACAGATTTTATTCCCCAGTACTGTTAAAAGAGACTTCTTTGCTGCTGATCCTTACTCTAGCTGGTGATGAGGTCACTGTCAATGAAGTGCAAAAATATCTAGGATTTTGTCCCACAGTCAGATTTTGATTAAAGTGTCTACTCCACAGTGGTCAATCATTCTCCCATTGCATTTACTGCAGATCAGGATTTCCCTAAACCACTGTGGAATCTATATTCCCATTTTCATGGTCTACTAATGTGCACATTCCCTTTCTTTGTTTTCTATTTTCTCTTATTTCACAACCAGTAGTAATCACCTTATGCTTGTTAGAAATACTTGCAATGAACCTATGAACAATGAACTTGAATTGTATTTACAGTATAATTCAAGTTCAGCGAACTGACAGCAAGCAAATGCATTTTGAGCTGTTGTGCAAATTCAGAGTCTAAGAGAATTTTCCCAGTTTTCTGACTAACCTAACAAAATGCTATTTTGCGTGCACGTGTTGCTATTCCACAATGAAGAGAAAGTAACACTGATTGGCCTAAAGTTAGCATGGCTTGCAGTGTATAGTAACAAAGAACAAATAGAAAGGATTAACATTTAGTTTTCACAATTTACCTCCTGAGCTACTCTATGTATACCAAGGCTCTTTCACTACCAGTGAAAGCCAGCAATAAATATTTCACAGCACAGGTGACTTTCAATGTTTGTTTTAGAAAAAAAGATTATGTTCGTATCCGAACATCTAAATTTACCCGTCATGCCCGACAGTCTTGATGGCTCCAAGAAGAGTCTGCAGATACTCAATAATGTCCCTCTGTCTTCCTGAAGAAATCAGATGTCTGTTATAATTTAAGATATACACCACAGCATTGTGAACAATCCAGGCTTCATTCAATTCTTCTCCTATTTCAGCTGCACGTTGGAAGTTTTCCATAGCATACCGAGATAAGTCGTCTATCCATAAACTAAAAAATTAGTATAAAGAAGCTGTTATTCCAAATCTTCAACACTAGAAGGGATTATATGGTAAGGTTAAATATGCAGTACTACATTTCAACCAACAACAAGAACAAAAATTCGATTACTTTTCAGTTGCATTTATTAAGTCCTCATCCACTGACATATTTTACTTGGATAAGAAGCTGGTTCAGAAAAGGAAGTGGTATCAACATGAAATGAGCAGTCTCTGACATTGAAAAAGCTATTAGCTTGAAAGATATTGTCTATGGTTCATGTTCCTTCCACATGTTCGGGTTTTTTAAATGCATGTGAATCCACCCATCAGTGCCAGAAATCCCTAAATAACCATGTCAAGGCTCTACTTGAATATAGAGGTAAGTGAGGCATGCCATCTAAGAGTTAAGGACATGTCCTTTTTACTTAAAACTGCATGTTCTTGCACTCAAAGACATTTCCAGGTGATCCGAAATGCTGTATTTGTTTTAAAGAGAATATCATTATTTTCACAGTCTATGCGATAACTTTCTTTCAATAACTTTATTTTCTTTCTTTCTTAGTTATCAAAATGTACTATTGCTAAGAAAAAACAATACTAAAAATACAGTCTTGAATGATCATACAGCATGGCCATGGTTACAAAGTCATAAAGTCAAAAGCACAAACTGACACTGGGTATTATTATGTCAACAATGGTACAGGACACAGAAGACCAAAGTGCTCTTTTTTCTATGGGTTTTTAATCTAATTAGGTAAACTCAAAAATAGCAAGTAGCAAATTTTGGAACAGAATTCTCATCTTCTTTGCCCCTTGGCTCTGATTAGTTTATAATTTTTCCCGTTCTACTGAATATTTGCAAGCAGGCAGTGTGAGAAACTTTAATTAATTTTCAGACTTAATGAACAGACCTAGGGACACAACTCTGCCATCCTGCTCTCTCAGGACATGACCACTGTAACAGTAAGGCTAATATTACTATAAATGTGAACAGCAGAGAGTCAAAGCATCATCTTCAGAAATCTCTCTCCCCCCTCTTCTCCTTTGCAAGAAATAATCATGTCAGACTGGTAAAAAACATATTCTACTGTCCCAAATTAATTTCAGTTGATTGGATGGAACACACTAGATTTGCAAACTGAAACAATTCATCGTATGCATTCAGTGCTATGAAATCATTGTAGGTATAGGAGCTATAAAGCAAGACAAAGAGCTTTTTGATTTGGGGAAACATATTTTTAAGTGGAGAATTTAATGATCTAAGTGTCAATATACAACAATTTAATAGTTTTTCAGCTTGGAATACTAGCTTCTCGCTTCAGAGAAATAAATGTTAAATGAAAAATAAAATCCACACTCCAGAATGAAAGAAAACCTAAGAAAAAATATTTCAAACTATTTTTCAGATCCTTTTCCCATTTCCCATGACTATCTACAAAAGTGAAGAATCTGGTGACAATGAATTTTACTAAGGCAAAACAGCTTTTGCAATTATCATCTGTGTCTGATAATAGTGCTCTGTTAAGAGTTCCGAGGTCTCGATATATATTATGGAAAAGCACCTGTATGTTTTCCATTCTGGAGCACTTTCAGGAAGATATGAGACACATCCTGGACGACACTGCTTTGTAGCTTCTGGAAGTATAGCATGATCATTCAGTTCAATTCCCTGCAATCTTAATAAATGAACAATTGCCTGAAAAGACACGGAGAAATAAATTCTCTACCCAGGTTATCACCGTAAAAACAGACTATGACTTCATATTAGTGCTGTTACCTCTTCAAAAATTAAAAAAACACTAAATGCTTTGTGAAATGTTGAACTGTACATGTACAACTATACAGGTACAACTATATGAAATACAATGCTTAGTACTTCATAATCATAAAATTGTCTACAGCTAATAATATTACTAAATAATTACATGGAGAAACAACCATAATTCGTATGTGTAAGTTTTTAAATCATGCTGGAACTTTAAGGATCCAGGAATGTAATGTCAGATGTCAAAAATTTACAGATAGAATCTCTTGTAAAAAAGTGTTATTAGCACCTGCAGTAAACTATTGCTATAGTTACTTTCACGCAGTATTTTGATAAAGTTGCTTCATGAAGCCACTACTTTTACTTCCTAGAGAGACAGAAAATAACTAAACTCAAAATTCCAGTGCTTCAAGATTTATATATAAAACAAAACTAAACAAATATGAATGACAGTTGTGTAATTTCTTTACCTCTGCATTAATAAATCTTATTTCTGCTAGTATTCTGAGTAAATCTGCTTCAAAAGAGAAGGATTTAGCAGGTAGCAATGATTCTCCTGATAAGCTGTCACCTTGACCGTCAGCCATCATAGTTGCATTAGCTTTGTTCTCCTGTGCTAAAAATAAATAAACCCATTATTATTTCCATGCAAATCATCATCTTAATTTTTAAATTTACAAATCCTTACATATTCTTAAATTCACAAGGAATAGTTAACAAGAAAAGATTTCTATTCCAAGCAACTAATTTTTTCATTAGTACCATTTATTGCACTCAAAAACCTGTTCTCAAGCAGTGCTGAGGCATTTGTTACCTGTGATTTTGCTGCATTTGTGCATAACCTTCAATATTTGCAGCAAATAACTTTCTCCAGTCATAATATACATACTGAAATTGCACTATTAATAGACTCCATGGCCTCTAATTCAATTTTATTGCATTAATGGAAGTGGAGCATAGAACTGTATTATGCAGAGGCAAAAGCATTTGTGTTTGAATCATGGACTGGGCTGACTTTCTGGTAACACGCACATCAGTAACGAGAAAAAATAGCATTCTTTTTAATAATTTGGTTTAATAATAATAATTTTAAAATTCAGTTTAATAAGAAAGGGAAAGGTCTAAGATAATTTTAATATAAGCACAAAGTTTGTAAGAACACAGCAGTTTCTATTCATTACTCTTTTGGCACACAGTTGCCTTCAGTTTCTGGTAAGTGTACTTATTTTTCCCTTTACTTTGGAAAGGAGGCAAAAGATTAAACTAGTCAGAAGATGCAAATATTCCAAAAGAAAACTGGCAAATTAATGTCCTATATTAAGTGGACCTTGGAAACAATATAGAATAGGTTCGACTAACATTGGCTAGCAAGGTGAAAAGCCATTTCATCTATTCGGAAATGTGAGTTTTGCAAACTCCCTGACAAAACCAACTTTAAAAGCCAGCAAGCAGAGAGTGATTTGAAAGTGCTTTTCCCCCAAGTTAAAAACTCTTAATGTGTGGTAGGTTTCCAGCAGACCCTCAAGGAACAAGGTACAATGTTGGACACCTCAGAGGAACCACTCACTAATAGGGGATTAAAGAGTAAAAATGTTAACACGTGAGCCTCATACAAAGTCACTAACAACCCATTTTTCTACAGCTCCCTCAGGCATGAATGATAGGGACCTAGAGGACCATTAGGGAATTCTTAAGACAGGTAGATGTATTTCATAGAAGTGCTTCTCTACAGCACTGGTGAAACTCTTCTGACGGCTTCTACAAAAAAACATGACTGATTTCTAGATTTGGAAGTAGAAAGAATATTCCACGTATGCCAACATGCAGTGACAGAAAAGACACTCAGGGAACTTTGGGAATGGAAGGAAAGAAAACAATATTGTCTGACTCCTTTTAGTAACTTTAATAAATGATGAAATAGTTCCTTACAACGTTCAAAATAATTTGTCACTTACTTGTTTTATGCTTTGTTGCCTCCCTAAACAAAATATCATCATACAAGAGGCAAAATCTACATGCTGCACGGCAGACATCCCACACTTCCTGTTTACGTGCAACTTTTGCCAAATCTGCCCAAAGAATAATTCTACCAAAGAAAAAGCATAAATAAAATTAGTTCATAAGCAGGATTAGGTTCTACAGTTCAGGATTGACAAAAACAATCATGTCAATAATGATGGCCATCAGGAAAAAAAATTACATTTAATCTAGCAAAGGTAACACTATTACTTTATTAATTAAGAATAATCTCCTCAGCATATCAATAGACAAAATTCTTATCTTGGATGGTAATTATACTGAAGTTTCAAGATGTGTGTGACAACTCTCATTTTCTATCTCATAAAGTAAACTAAATATTTCAAAGCTAATGTTGAGTATTTAAAAATAAGCCTTGAAAACAAGTTTGGATTTAGAATCTTATAGAAAACAACTGCCTTTAAATTTCATCACAGGAATTTTTAATGCAGAAAAAAAGTAGACACATCCTTTTAAATAAGGAGTGACAAAATGAAATACAGTCAAAATGAAGCCTGTCCTTTTTCTACAGATTGATCTTTCTGACTTTCAGAATGAACTACTTAGCTTTTTCACCAAAAAAGTTGTAGCACATGATGTGGTACAAGGACCTAAAAAGACACTTGCAAGTTTCAATTCTACATCAAGTACGAGCCTTAATCCAGTCATCCCTCTATATGCTGGGCTCATATCAATAGAACAGGTGAGTTTAAGTGTGCATGTGAGAGAGAAGATTAGAAACAGGGAAAGACTAAAATCCTGCACAGCATGGAAATGTAACAGAGCTTTTTGGACAAGAAATTATACACACACTTCAATGTGTTGCCAGAGGCTGAAATATTCAGCCTCTTACAAGATACCATCCAGTAACTTAACCTCTGAGACAGAACCTTTCCTCTTAGAGACTTCTACAAAAGATGAAAGAGACACTTCTGGTCTATAGCAATTACCTCTCTCTGCCATTTTCGTTTCTTAAGTGTTTTAAATGTTCATCAACTTTCTCCACACTTTTAGTATGATGTTGGGCTTTTGCACAGAGGTAGCTTATTTGACTATTGCCTGAGGAAACTTGGCAAAGAAATAAAAATTAAATGTAATTTTTATATATTAGAAATTTAAAAATCCACATGAAAGGCAAACAATTTGATTCATGATTCCTTGCTGAAACACTCAAAATCCAGCTCTTTTCTCATTTCTTCAAGCTTTCCCCAAACCAACCAACCAGCATGAAAAAAAACGTACCCCACCAGCATCTATTTTGGTTTTTTTCCTGTACCTTGAGATACAGTTGTGCCATCCAAAACTGATCTGTGCTTGTTTAGTACCCAAATATCTCAAGTACACCTCTTTTCTGACAGGACATATAGAGTTGTAGTTAGGTTCATTCAAGAGCAAGTGAATGATGTAATATGTAAAGTACACATTCATACTGAATTTTAAGAATGTTTATCTAATCAAACACATTTTTTAATCAACTTGTTTTGTTTTGATAATACTGACTTCCATTTTACTTAGTCAACAAGGTATTAGGCAGAAATATTAATAAATAAATAACCAGCACAGAAAACTGATGCAAGGGAAAAAGAAGCTGGCTCCTGAGGAAAAAATTACTCCAGCAGTACAAATACATCAAAAAGAGATTTTTTTTTTTTCTGTAGTGTAATGACAGAGAAGACATGCTTTGCATTAGAATACAAGTAATTTGACATGATTGGAAAATCCAATGAGTTTCTACATTCACCTGAATCTAAGCAAGGGTCCCTAACATAATGCAGACAGAACAGGCTTTAACTTGATCCCCAAAAATTCTGCCAAACAATATCAGCAAATACATCTAAAGTACTTCTGACTTTAAAATATACATATAAGCAGGTTCACTTACAAAAAAAGAGGAAGGCACAGCATCTTACCATTCTTGCTAAATATATTTTGCAATGCATTGTCCAGCATGTGATACCTCTGTGTAACTATACACGTAGAGCATCTGATAGAAATTGTCCAGTATAATGCACAATGACAGTTACATCATGTAAGGTTGAAAAGAATTGTGAATTAAAAGAGGACATTGTTCTTTGGATCTATGGGTACAGTTCTCACTAAATAAGTCAAGCGTGTTCATCAAAATAGAATGAAAGTTTTTTATGCAATCGAAAAGAAAATATAACCCTATAAATCTGACGTTCTGTCCTATGTACATTTTATATAATAAATTTGCATATATATTTTTGTGCTCCTTCAATACACGTGTAAGCTTGTGGCAGCTTAAGTCATAGAAAAAGCAAAAAACTCACTGCTTGGATGACAGCCTCAGAAACAACTGGAATTTCTCAGAACAAAATTTTATAAAATGTTGTGTCAAATGAAGTCTTGTAATAGTTTCAATGTTGTAATAAACTCACTCATTTTAATGACTCAACCTGGAAGGCTAATGTGTGCTAAGATTTATTCTGAGGAACTTCAGAAGTAATTGTATAGTTGTCAAGTCAAAATTTAAAATCAAAGAGATGTCCATGATTTTAATTCTTTTAATTTTACAAATACAATGCATTCTGTAACTTTAAAGAATGTATGAAAATGTTTTCCAGCAACATAGTTTTCACATTATTAAAAGGACTGCACAGAGTGGAATAATTGATCTGTAAATAAGACTCTGGCTTGTAAGTGATTAGTTGATCAAGTTTGGAATGGGGATATGCAAGGTAAACTTTGTGGCCTGGCTGAACAGATGGCATGAGAGAACTGCATGGCCTTCCACAGCACAAATACACTGCTTTGGAAGCAACAGGACTCTTTCTGTAGCATTCCCTTCCTCCAGCATAATCTCTACTGCGGGAGTACACTGGGTCTACTCAAAGTTAGTAAGATTAGTCACACATACACTTGTTATATTGCTAAGATAAAACTAAACAATTTAAGCAATCTGGAAAGTCTGTTCCCTGACCACTTTTCCTCAGCCAGGGGCTGCATAATCAAAAACTGAAGCTGTTTAGGGCATAAGGAATGTGCCCATTTATGTTCCATGTTTTAGAAAGTAAATAATGAATTCACACCTAAATCTCTGTGCAAAACTAGAGCTCTAAAAAACAAGATTTTAGAAGAGAAAGATAATTACAATATAGAAAGAACACCCAATGTAATTAACACAGTGTATTGGCTGAAATTTCTGAAAACGCTACTTTAAAATGACCTTGGTTAAAAACACTCCAGAGTTGTACATAGTGAAAATAGAACTACTTACAGTGCACAACAGTAAGATTCAGATGAATTTGGAGGTGAAATCAACGCCTTTTCCAGTATCACCATACAACTTTTAGATCCCTAATGAAAGTGATAGGAAGTCTGCCACAGAATTCAGCAGAACTATCACTTTGTCTGTATTGCAGTATTCCCTACATGTTGCCACTAGATGCTATGCACAGCCTTTAAGAGTGTGCAAAGCTAAGTGTAGTAACTTTTAGTCACACACACATACTTTACCTTTAGCTTCTTTTTCACTGTCAAGGACTATTTGAAATGTGTCAGGAGCTAATGCAAGACCTGCATTTACCAGAAGGGATCTCTTTTTCCTCGCATTATCCTTTTGTTTTCCCCTTTTAGCCTACATAAAGAAAAGAACTCATTGTTATAAGGTTGATTTTATATTCCAACTAGATCTTATTTACTAAACATAACAGAATACCTATCATGTAACTTGCTACTACCAAAAAAATACGTATAGAAATTGTGTATCTTTAGGTATCTTAGACATCATTCTACAGTATTATTGTCATTGAAGGTGACCATGGAACTTCTGTTGATATTCACATGCTTCCACCAAGGATCATTTAATACAAAGTACTGTTCATGCTTCTCGTCAATCTTTACAGTATATTCCTCAGTATATAACCTGACATTATGTTATACCTTCTTAAACAACCCATGGTAACATATCCTGTGTGTAGTAACTAGGAATTGCTACAAAATATTAAAAGTATCCTGGTCTGCAAAGAACTAGCCAAAGTCAGAGGAGCCCTGGGTTTTTTTAAGCAACATTTAAGCAGAGTAAGCTTGCATGGAAAAGTATTGAAACCAGAAAAAACAATCAGTTGCCAGTATGATTTTTGTTCAGGTGCTAAGGCAGCACAACAGAATTAGATGCACTAACTCCTGACAATGACTTCACTGTGACTGTAAAATATATTATTTAGTGGCATTTGTAAGTGTCACATAATATTGATTTATCTCATAGCCAGCTAGGATGTTTAGCAATTTGGACGCTGTGCCTCTCATTAAATAAAACACTGCTTCATGCAATGAAATCCTAATTACTGACAACTGCTAATAAGCTTCTTTTTTTGCTGGTATTTCTGCTAATTAACATCTCTCTGCCTTCCCCAAGAAGTAAGCTTTGAAATAACTGGGAAAAAAATCCTCTGTTACAATTTTCAGACTGTGAGGCAGCATAACCACTTCAAGGCAACAAAGCAAAGACAGTTTGCTGAAAACAAGCTGATGCTGTCTCTACTAATATGCAGTTCTACTAAACAGGTGTCTCTCCTCCGCTGGAATTTAATAAGCAAGCCTATTTCAGCTACAGACCTTATTCTTCATGCTTACCTGTTCAATCAACATTACCGCCTGATCCTCTGGATGCTCGGGTGATTCATACAACATAGCACTCAACCAAAGGCGGTTAAAACTCAGTCTTAGATGTTCTTGATACTGCCCACTGTTGTTCAGCTGCATAGCTTTTTGCAAATGTTCCAGAGCAGCTTCTAGTCTATCCCCATCTTCTTCAATACGAGCTATTTCCATATGAACTTGGCAGCGCAACAAAATCAACATGCTAAGGGTTACAAATTTAAGTGTAAATTGTTAAAATAAGGCACACTAACATTCTTAGACCTAAAACTCACCCAAAGATGAAACTCAATATTTAAAAGTGACTCTAGTATTAAAATTGATATTCCCTTTTTAACCGACTTGTATCTTTAATTTTCACTATCATACCTTTTTAATTAATAAGAAAATTTAACTGCATATTACTTTCATTAACCCTGCAGGAGAAAGCAACACATCTTGTGGACTAACTGATCTTCATATATTTGTGGAACTCTTTTTCAGTACCGCTTAGCTGTGCAAATCAGGTGGTTTTCAAAAGTAGTCAGCTGCCAGAGAAAGAATAGTGTATTGAATGATGACTTTTGACAGAAGTTCACTCTCTCTTCCTAACATTTAAGTAGAAGCTAATACTCCTAAAAGTCTAGCCCTAGTTGCATTAGCTCAGCTCTTTTAAAGATTAGGCTCACCTCAGGCATACACATTCACTCTAAGTACTCTCTCTACCCAGGTGTGGTTGACACCACTCTATGGAGCCGGCGTGTTTTCACCAAAAACTGCATGTTCTCCAGTCTCAGGTATACTTGGCTCCCTACCCATCACCTGCCCCAGGAAGCTGTTCATGACAGCTCAGAGTTCTACATGCTGCTTCAGATTATTTTCAGGAAGAAAAACAAAAAATCAGATAAAGCAATGTTATGAAAAAAACAGAGAAGAGAGGTTTTCAAGCCTATCAAATATCATGCCACAGAACTAATGTATGTCCACATCAGAGCCAGCCTGACTGAGGAAGTATCACCCTTTTCCTGTGGACCAAAGTAGCCACAATAAATGCTGCAATCAAAACAAAAATTGAGACAGGCTAATTAATAGAGACAAGTGACTTCATTCAATCTCTAGTGACAGTACCAGAGCAGAGTTGAGGCCGAGTCTACTGGATGGTTAAGAATATACATGTGACAAACCCCAAAACCTTAGTCCCCCCAAAATCTCCCCTGCAAGCTTTTAGAGCAAAATTGTCATTACCAACATTTAGTACAAATTTCAAAGTTGCCTGTGCTGATCTTGCACTCTACTTACGGAAAGCATAAGAAATGCTTGAATAACAGTACAATAATACAATATAGTGCATTCATGCATGTGTATATCCACTCTTTATGCAACAAAAAAAAAAATTTAAACCACTGAAACTAGATTCCTCACTTTCCTCTGCAATACTTGCATCAGAAACCACCTAAGGTCCTGCTCAAGTGGCAGATTGTGTTGATTGCAACTCACTCGACTGCAAAAGTTCTGATCTCTGTTCTTAACAGTCAGATGACGTATAGGTCCAAACTCAAGCAAGCACCAAATAGTAATGTTTACTTGTCTGACTCAAATTAACAAAAAGGTGAAAATATTTAGGTGCTATGGGTTAAGTACAGCATAATAGCAAATAGAAGAATATACCTCAAAAAATTATTAGTTTTCTTAATGCAGTAGGATTTTCAATTAAAAAGAAGTATCACCAAAGATACAAAAAGACTATCTTGCAAGAAATGTCTTACTTAACATATAAGACAGAAGCCATGATGTTTTTTCAAAAGTAACTTTTTGAATTTTAATTTCTTAACCAACAAAAGTGATGTTAACACGAGACTCTAAACCACAGTACGAAACACATACTGCAGCTTTGGAATTTTCTCACATAATTTTGATTAACTAGAGTATTTTTAAGTTCCTAAAACATTTCAATATTTGTTACAGGTCATTAAACAGTGTGAGATTTTGCCTGAAAGGAACCTATATTTAAATGATTAATAGGGAAATGTATGCAACATACAGACATGCATTTATTACAAGCTAGTGGAAAATTTTCAAAGACACTTAATGTCACAGAATTTGAACACTTTTAAAGGAGTTTGATGCTTTGAGACCTTCCAAGAAAGTACATAGCATTGAAAATTACCTGTCAATCTCTTCAAGGACATCAGCAACTGAGATTAATGGCTTTCGCACATGTTGATGCAAATTGTGTTGTAGTAGTGGTAAGCACAGATTCCACTGGGTTGCACAAACAACCTGAATCACACCAGGATCTCCCAGCTGAACTGCACGTTTTAACATTAACTCAAGATTTCTTATCAATTTCAGCTGAGCCTACATAGACGAAGAAATAATTAGCACTACTGCATTTAATAAATTGAATTTTTTACGTGTTCTCCAAATTTTAATCTTAGGACTGTTTTCAGTAGAAAGCAGTCCCTTAGCCAGCAGACTTTAGAAACTTTTTGCTTAATAATTCTTCTCATAAATTTTTTTTTGTAAACAGGCATCCATAACTAAGGAGTTTTTCTTTTCGTTACTCCAGGCTGCTACTACATATTTCTGGCAGAAGTCTGTCAGCTATTCCCCATTCTTATGATAAACAAAAATTGATAATCGTGAATACTTTAATTGATAATTGTGAATTCAGAAGGTTTGGCTGTTTTCTTCACATTCAGCTACAGATGCAGGTTTTAGGGGTTTTTTTCACATTCAGCTACAAATGCAGTACAGAAGAGGAAAAAAATAAATATTATGAATGGAATTTGCCATACCATCAATTAAACTTGGTTCTTATTGAATTATGTACAGTAACACAGTTACCTACAGTAACAGATGTGCCATTTATTACACTATTTTTAGAGGTTATGCAAGTAAAAAAAAAAAAAAACCAGAAAAAATCAAACAAAAAACCACTCCAACTGCATACACTGTGGGCTTGAAGTTCAGATATACCTGAATATCCTCTTTTACATGTTAGTATTAGTAGTGTTTCGTATTATGAGGAATTCATTAACAAGGGGTTTTTTTTCCGAAAGGTGAGTGGAATTTCTGAACTCCAAAATAAGAACAGCCCTAGACAGGAGTAAGTTTTCACACTACCAATTTCCATTACACATATTCCTACTTCCCACCATAGCAACTTTAGGTGACTCTAATAGCTGGCCTAAATTGCTCATTGTAGGCACCTCTCCAATCCCTTTGATAGTGTTGATATTTAGGCTTCTAACTTCAATGGTCTGAATTATAACTGAGCCAACTGACCAACTGACAAAAATTCAAGAAAATCCTCCCTAGTGTGACAATTTATCAGCAACAATCTGGATTTCTCTGACATAAGAATTTGTATGAGATTGACCATAATATGCAATCACAGCTGAGATGGACTCAATGATCCGTAGTGGTCCTTTCCAACTCAAGATATTCCATGAAAACACCTCCCATAAAGGCAAAATGTGAAAACATGAGAGTGTTGCCCTTTCATGCCTCAATGCTACCATCTTTGCTCTTGGAAAGTAATATATTATGAACCTTTATGGTCAGACAGAAGACTTAAGGGACGAACACACAACTGTGTGTTTATTTTTCTTTAAACTTTAAAACTTTATTTTTCTCCATTTCCTTCTTGGAAGTCCAATTTAAAAGAATAGAATGGTTTAAAGAATTCCTGAGCAATGTAACTTAATTAAGACACATAGTCAAATGCAATTTTCCACATTTAACAAATTAAAACTTTTCCTTTTCTCTCAAAGTTAAAGAACATACCTCAACAACTCCTTTGGTATAATTCACAATTTCAGTGCTGTTTTTCTTCATTTCATATTCACATTCCAGACATTCTATCTCAATAAGTTTCCCTTGCTCCTATGAAGTATTAATACACAAAATGCTAATTTCAATAATTAAAAAGAAATATGATAAAGATTAAAGCCATGCAATTACAGTAACACAGCACTGCACTTCCCTACTAAGAATCCCACTATACTAGCTAATTAACTGAAATTACACAAAGGGAATAGAATTTGTTATTTGAACTGCAGACACTTTTTACTAACTGGAGGCTGCAAAATAAGTTCTTCATTGCCAGACTTTGCAGTAGTAAAACCAGTGTACACCTGATTCCTCCTATACCATAATTTGATTTCAGTTCTAATAGAATCGTAGAACCACAGAACGGTTTGGGTTGGAAGGGACCTTAAACCCCATCCAGTTCCAACATCCTGCCATGGGTAGGGACACCTTCCACTATCCCAATATGTCCCAAACCCCGTCCAACCTGGCCTTGAACACTTCCAGGGATGGAGCAGCCACAGCTTTTCTGGGCAACCTGTGCCAGGGCCTCACCACTCTCACAAGGAAGAACATTTTCACAGTATCTGATTTAAATCTGCCCTCTTCCATTTACTCATTAATATTATTTAAAAGGCCCATGCTTGGAATAAACAAGTGCTAGTCAAGACAGAAAGGATTCAGCTCGATGGGCAGTGAAACTTTTAAGTGAAAAATGAAGTTAGACTTTTAACAGCTTAGGAACAAGCTGACTATTAAATCATATAAATGATCTGTATTGATCATAGAAACATCTAAGATATGCTCTATTTGGGTTAAATTGGTGTAGTGAGGAAATTCAGACAGCCTCTACATTCCTAATTCATTATGAGCTATTATCAAATCACTCAGCATGACCTTTAGTAATTTAACATCCCCATGACTGGAAAAGAGAAGAGATTGTGCAAAACTGAATGACAAATACACACAGAGATGGAATTCATGTTATGGTAGACAAATTTATCAGTACTTGGCAAAAGCCAAGGAATTGAAACTTTGACATAGATTACTGTCACTCTACTATGAAGAAATCATGTCAAATGATGCTGGGCAATCTGAAGATGGTCACTTAAATAACACATTAACTCCAATGGACAAGGTTGAAATTGAAGTAAAGTTTCTCTGTTGCTGCCACACAGCAGGTATTTACTACTACTGTCTACACAAATACTCAGATTAAATCCTTGTGAATCTTTGATCTAGGGGATTTAAACACATCTTCCAGTGGAATGCTATGGATTTGTATATGATTTTAGACTTTCAGGAAATGTTCAGAATGATGGGCCTGAATCAGACACGTGGAATAAAAAAAATTCCGAGAGGATAAGTTCAATTTTATAAGTAATGCAAAGCAGGATCATTATAATAGAAATTTGAATTTAACTTCCAATCAAACTCTTGCACAGGTCACATTTCAAAAACAGAAGCAAAAATTTACAGTTAATATTTATTTGCCAAAACAAATTGCACTGCTAATCACCCTGGTCTATCCACACCCTACCTTCTGACCTTGCATGTACTTCTCTAGTTTAGGAATAGATCAAGTATCCAAATAATTATTTATATCAATTAATATATAAACAATACACAGATGGACAGAATACCATAGAACCATTTGTACTATTTTTTAAATATAAACACAAAAGGGGTGTGGGAGTGTGAGAGCGTGTGTAAAAGAACCCCCAAACCCACATAATTAAAACTTACAGTAATCCGAGCACTCTTCAAATCAAGTATACAATGAGCCGCGAGTTCAGTGCAGTTTACTTTCAGAGAAAAATGAGCTAATTCCAGAATCAAAGGAATCCTTCAAAAATACAAAAACATCACTCAGAGAATTTGATATTGCTCTTTCATGGAATTAAAAAAATACTATTTGAAAGTAACAATGTACAACAAGTGCAATGTATCTGAAAACCTTGAAGTCATATGAATATTACAGGTATTATTATGATAATGCTAAGTATTACACTAGTAATGTTCACAGTTAACAAGGAAAAAGGAAAGAATTCAAAGTTGGCTACGTGAAAAATACAGAAGTTAATCTGTTTGTGGAAAATAATTAGCATACTCCTATGCAGTCTGCACAAACAGCTCCTGAAGAAGACAGAAAATACAGAATGAAATGCATGAAGCACAGACATGGTGAAGTAAGAAACTTCAGATTGCAGAAGGACTGCAGAAAATTTTGGAAATACAATTCAGTGAACTGGCACACAAAGCAGTTAAATGCATCAGTCTGCTACCTAGGAACTAAGAACACAGACACACACATGGAGACTGTTCTAACTGGGTGTCTGTAAATAACCAGATGAGCATAGTCTACTGTCTGGAACAGGAGAAGTAGTAGTACACCTGAATATTGTCAAAGAGGGTTTACCTTAATGAGTAAAAATGTAGTATTACTTCCATATGTAACAGCTGTGATATAATTACTGAAATAGCGATCAGTTTAGTCTTTCGAACTCATGCTGAAGAGTTGGAAAGGGCCCCAGGAAGAGTTAAAAATTTACTACAGTCTGAAAAGCACATGTCAATTTTAAGACCTTTTAAAAACCTCATTTTATCAATAAGAAATTATTATGGAAAGATTTAATCGTGTTATACAAACAGCTGTATGGAAGAAGATATTTAATCTTGGGTTCTGTAACAAAACCTAATAGGATTTTGTCTTTTTTTAAGATGACCTATGTGTTAACACAACACAAACAAGTATGAATTCAATCTCTGCAAGGTCATCAGCAATTTTGACAGACTTCAATGGAAGCAGGATCGGCTTCATCATCAACTTCCATGGAGCTATGACAAATACAACTCACTTCATATTGAGAACAGATGCTGGAGGTACATCATATTGTTTCAAAAGCACATATAAAGAATTCAGATTTGCGGTGGCATCACTTGGAAATATATTTGTGTCCCACTGCCTGCAACATATGAGGAATTGGGTCATAACTTTTCATGAGAAATAATATTGCATTAAAAATTTGAAATAACTCTCCTGACTTCAGGATGGATGGCTCTTATTCCAAGGTATCAGTGGGATACCTGGATTTTGAAAAGAACAAGAAAAAAAACCAATAAAACCTGATTCAGTGTGCTAATTAATTTCTCAGACAGTAAATTTTATTCCAGAACAAGACAAAACAAAAAAATTATGTGCAAGACTCCTCTCCCATAATGTCAGTATAAATTAATCCACTAAGAAAAGAATCTGTATTTTTAAAATGCAGAAATCTTGAGACACTGAAAAAAAATTACATGAGGCTTTGCTGTGAAGTCTAAATTTCAAAATTTTCTTATGCCTTTAAAATTTGAAGAGTTTAAAAAGCATTACGCTCCATGGTTTGTACATTGTATTTTAGGTGATTTCCCCACTTCATCTTTACTTTCTTGTACACAGCTTGGGGATGGAACTGGAGTCCCTTTGATATTAAAATGTCTTTCAGACTCTTAAATTCTTTCTCCTGACAATATCTGTACAACACACTAATCCCTACATTCCCAAAGAGCTAGCTCACTTTTTAGATGAGGCTGTTCTCTAGACAGACCTGACAGTTACTACCCAAACTGTCGTTATAATTTTCCTTTTGAGGAATTAATCTCTGCAGTAGATTTTTCTACAAGCATGTGGGATCCCAGAACCTGATTGTACCTCTATAATATGCAGCATCAAATTACAAGTGGAAGGATACATTTTCATACTTACAACTTTAACATCTGCATTTTATAAATAACTGAAAGATGGATGGAATTTTGTATTTCCTTCTCTGCCTGGGAAATATCCATTAGTTGGTGATACACCTATAAAATAACAATTTAATTATTATTTGATTAAATAAGCAAAGGACAAACACTCAAAAAAATAAAATAAAGCAGGTGTGTTGACTGTTCTTATGGACTTCAAGGGCAAGGTGGCTACTATGATAATCTATGTTGTTCTGCATAGATAATACAAACATCACCTAGTAGAGCTATACTGACCTTCCAATAGTCAGGATCAGAACTATTAGCAGAAATATAAATGTGGAACTACCTTCTGAATTAGAATTCTAATTAATGCATTTTTAACACCTTTTGATAGAACTCATTCTGAAATCATCTCATCCAACTGTAAGAAACAAGCCAAATCCGTACCTGTAGATTATAGGCAGGAAAAGAAGTACTATGAAGACATTAAAATAAACTGCAGTTACTTCAATTTAAGTGCAGACTTACACGTTAATAGTGTGCAAATCATTTCTTCTTACTCTCACACTGACTGCCCACAGCTATCAATACTGATTACTTAAGCTGTACTGGAACACTAAGTTTTGCAGGACTTCAGTATGCTGCTACTAAGGCACTCAATAGTTTGGATCATACTTCTGTAGCCCAAGCACAATTTTAGAACTACTTCGTTCTTCTCTTTAAGGATGTTGTCAAACAGCTCTGCTCAACAATTCTTCTAAAACATACAAAAGGAATTTCAAGCTTGCCCCAGTGTGATTACTTCATTGTTATCACACCTCTGGAACGCTGTATATTAGTTCTCTTAATTCAAATAGAGAATCTTGAAATATAAACAATACACTTTTGAAATGTACTGATTGGGGGGTGGACAGGAAAAGATAACAGACAGTGTAGTAGAATGAAAGAAAATACGCCTGCGCGCAGCTTTTGAGTTTTATTTGCCTCTTTCTGCTTTTGCCACCTTTGTCTTCACCCTCTTATTTCTCGAGTTAAGGGCATGCAAGAAATGTGATCTATTGTCATATCCTCCAATTTCCAGAATTATTTATAGGGTTCAAGCTGGATCACTTAAGTCTTTATCAGCATGAGAAAAGTCAAGAGATACTAAATATGCCCTCTGTGGCATGTCAGGTTAAATTGCTCTCGCTACACCTACTCTTTCAATAGTAATTAACCCGAAACAGAATTGTTAGGGTTAGCCACAGTTATTCCCATTATATTATGATTCATTAAAAGACCATGGAGCAGTAGGGAGCTTATAATATCAAAAATATACAATTTGTGAAAATCTCTGCATATCTACAGAATTGTTTGGTAACTCACAAAATTTAAATGAAGAAAACAGCTTATATAACATTTGTAACTACAATCTTATGAACTGTAGACAAAGCTCCTGTCTTAATGGGAGGTTAAAATATTTTTCAGCATTACCATTAAAGAAAATATTTGAGAGTATTTATCTGGAACATTTTCCTTAATAAAGATTGCAGCAGTAGATGAAAACTCTTTTGCTTCTTCCAGTTCTGAAGCATCAAGGAAGCACTCAAGTAAATTTCTGCAGATCAAAAGAATGTTGGTATGAAATATTTATTAACACATCCCGAAATAATTCTTATTTATTTTTTTTAATACTCTTTGTATTCAAGGTACCATTTCTAAATGCAGTACAAGTGATTAGTGCTCTAATGCATTGACTCAACACAAAAGAGATCCTCTAACTTCTACATCTTTGTTTTTTCCAGATATATGCAGCTGCTAACACATATTTAGTGCAGATTGCAACAAGAATCTTGGGAAATTTGCAGGTTTTTTGTGAAAACTTTTCTCAACAAGATACCCATAGTTAAAAAGATCAATTATTTAAAAGTGTATGAAAAAAACATTTCTGTGAGATGTATCCTAAGGTTCTCCCTTAGCTACCAGAAAGGCTAGTATTTCAAAGCCATTTAGCAAAAGAAAACTGTTCATATTGGAAACTGCAATATATCTACTGGATTTTATATACTTTATCTGATTTAACTGAAAAAGAGCCTGTGATTCCATGACATAAATTAACAACAACAACGATAATCATAATAAAAAATATTTTAAAAATAAATACAACTTTAGGAAAAAAATGCATTAGTTTTATAACACAAACACACTGTGAGTATGTGTTTGTTCTCATCAACTCCTCAGCAAGAGTATGTTTGGTACCAAGAAACTGCATGCATGGTATTCCAGATAGTCCTTAGCATACCCCTCGGAATGTTTTGTTACTTCCCTCCAGTTTCAGCTTATAAAGAAAATGCTACATAGCAATAAACAACAGTCACAGAGTAAAGAAACAGAAAAGTTCACAAAGAGAAACGTAAAAACTATGGTAGAAATGCAAGAGGAACTGGAATCAGTCTGTCGAATAGCGGATCAAAACATCTCTGAGAAAAGGTTGTGGGACCTTGAAAAATTACATGGACACTCCACCTTTTGCACATAAAACTATTTCCCTCAGTACAGTTACCTCAAGGTTTATGCTCCAGCTTTGCTCAGGAAATGTGAGAATGATAATACATTGGTATTTATACATCATTTATTTCCAATGACTATCAATGACTCAAACACTACATCCAAAGTGACTGTGAAACCTCAGATCTGATCTAGGTCACAGCTGTCTCTGCCACTAAAACTTCAGGCTTAAAGTAAATATTGAAATGAAGCACCTTTTATGTGCAGTACATTTATGTCTCTTTAAAAAGTTATGAATTAAGCTTCTCACAATAAATACGTCTGCAACATTACCAGTGAAAAATACCTTATTAAAGACTACCTCAGGTAACAGTCCCAAAAGGACTACAGAATGCCCATATGAAAAAATACAGTTAAACTTACATCATGAGTTCTGCTCGCCATTCCCTGTCTTGCTCTTCAATTTGGTTTAATGCTGTAACAATCTGTGAAAGGCTGGGAATAAGGCAATAGCGGAATCCAGGCTTAAGAAATGGCCTCACAAGTTGCCAATAAAGAACTGAGGCATTATATATCAAAAAAAAATACCTGAAAAATAAGAATCAAAAATTTAGTATTTCATGAACTTGAATAAACATAAAATTACAGCTTGAGCACTGTAAGACACATCTAGGAAGTTAAAAAGTGCAACTTTTGTTTTCATTGGAAGAAATCCTGACTAAGAACTGAGAATACAAGTACAGCACAAGAAGAATATGGTTACTCTTGCAACTATACCCAATAATTAACCACTTAAAAATAAGCTAACATGGTGCTCTGGTTCTATAAATCGTAACTGTAAAAGGGTAAGAAATGCTGAGATATTTGCCAGCTTTGAACAGGATTATTCAACCTGTCAATGTAAGACTTCAGTATTCTTACATTGTTACAGCACTCACAGCAGTAACAGAAGTTACAAAATGGAAGGAAAGATCTAAAGAAAAACCCCAAACAACACAACTCCTAATGAAAATCGAGACACACAATTGAAAATCCAGATCAGTAGCATTTCCTGGGATTCAGAGTTAATCCTATCAGTAGGGCTTACCTTCTGTCATGGGATGCAAAATCTATTGCCTTCATAAAAAAGAGCACAAACTTTTCAAACTCTTCCTAGAATAAAACAAAGAAAAGCTAGTACAATTTGAATATGGCTTTTATAAATCAGTACATTCTTTTCCTATTTTAGTATGTTCATATTTCATAAATTTTATTTTCAGACCAATCTCAGCTAAAACATACTGCCATAGTAAGCTGTTGCTATAGAAACAGAATAACTAAAAACTGGTTGATAGCCTATTAATGTGTTTTTCTGGTTTCTAACTTTAAGACGGTATTTTCAGCTTCTTTCATTTCTACCAGATATTAATTATTGGGACTGAAATTTTCCACACCTACAAAGCTGCATACTTTTTAAGCTTCCAGCAAACGAAGTTCAGAAATATCCAAGAGCAAATCCAGGGGGAAAAAAGTTATAGTCATTTGTCCCATTAAAAATCTTGAGGAATAATTTTCTTCAAAAAAGTTCCAACAAGAATTTGTCAACTGAACGATGTGTCAGACATGCCTTTTTATCATTGAAGGAGCTGGGAGCCCGCTCTTTAGGGGAGGAACTAGACGTCCCAGTGGACACCAAGTTGAAGAATATCAGCCAGCAGCATACCCTTTGCTGCAAAGGTTGCTGACCGTGTCCAGGGATGCCTTAGGACGAGTTTGGCCAGCAGGTTGAGGGATGGGATCCTTCCCTTCTACTCAGCGTTGGTGAGGCCACACCAGGAGCACTGTTCCCAGTTCCAGGCTCCTCAGTATGAGAGAGACATGGATGCTATGGAGAGTCCAACACAGGGCTGCAAAGTTCAAAACAGAACTGAAGTATCTCTCCTATGGGGAAATGTTGCAGTGGGGATACTGCAACACGCATATATCAAACCAGGAGTCCCGTGGAAAGGAAATATATATGGACAGACAGATTCTTGATAGCTGTTTCAGAGATGTTTATTTCTCCAGCCGCATGGCCGGGGCTCAGCGGAGGAACTGTTCCAGTCACGGGACCAAGGGTCCTTCTGCCCGCGCAGGGAACACAAACCAACCAATGGGAACGAGGCTGAGCAGGGACAGGGAAACCCCGTGTCTGTGCGCTCAGGGCCCCTCTCCCAGGGCTACACGGCGGGGGAGGGACCCCAACAGGGAAAGACAGAGAGCTGAGACTGTTGAGCCTGAAGAAGGCAACTCAGGGAAGGCCTCATCAGTATGTACAAACTCCTGAAGGGAGGGTGTAAAGAAGATGGGTAAGATAGTAAAAAGGGATTTTTGAAAGTGTAGGAGAAGGATGCAGCGCAAATACCGAAGCCGAGGTGGAGCTGGAGGTGCAGGAATGGGATGATACCAGAGGGGGTCTCTACAGTATGCTAGAAAAGAGAAACTAAAATCTCCAAGAGAATTGGGACTGACTTATTGAGTTCTGGAATGGTGTAAGAAGGGTACTGAACACCAAGTGGGAACTGCCCAGACACAGAGAAAACCAGAGATGAAATATGTACTGAAGTAAAGAAGTTGCACTTGGCCCTTAAGAACCCAAGCATCCTAAAATTAAGAACACAAGTATCTTAACCAATTAAGAAGGGTTCCTTAGGATGGAAACCAAAATAAGGACAAATTTATCTTTTCTAAGTGAATGATGATTACTTAGTCGCACAGCATGAGATGTTGTGCCACTCCTTTTTTCGTAAATTATCTAGGAACATTTATCTAGCGAAAAAGCTTTACAACTGATGTGAAGTCTATCTTAAAAGATCATTACAACACATAACACAAGGAACCAAGGCAGGACTGCACAATCTGAGACCATCCTTAACTTCTAAGAATTTAGCAAGAGTCAAGAAGAAAACAGAAAATTTTGATTGAGATTCACAAAACATCACAGAATAGTTTGTTAATTTAGAAACATATGGACATTACAAACATGCATGAAGTCTTAAAGTGACCATTGACCAGTTATTCTGCACGTGTGCTCATAGAAGAAAGAAAGTACAGAAAATGTAACAGAGAAAAGATTCTAGCTTGAAAGTTAGTTCAAACATTATTCAAAGAAACTACTAAAACCTCTGTCAGGCGTATTTGTTAACACAAGTAACACAAACTATGAGTTACAAAGATGGTAAAGGCCTAGTAGGGAAACCATATGAGGTCTGCCTGAGGTCCCTTGGTTTATTTTGCCTGGAGGAGTCTGAGGGGAGACCTCATCACATTCTGCAGCTTCCTCCTGAGGGAGAGTGGAGGGGCAGCACTGACCTCTGCTCTCCATAACCGGGAACAGGATCCGGGGGAACTGCTGGAGCTGTGTCAAGGCTTAGGCTGGACAGAAGGAAAAGGTTCTTTCCCCACAGGGTGGTTGGGCACTGGAACAGGCTCCCCAGGGCAGCATTCATGGCGTCAATGCTGACAGAGCTCAAGGAGCATTTGGACAACTCTCTCAGGCACAGGGTGGGATTTTTGGGGTTGTCGTATGCAGGACCAGGAGTTGGACTCTGATGATCTTTGCGTGTCCCCTCCAACTCAGAATACTCTATGATTCTAACATCTGTTAAGGCTATTTTTAGGGGCTAGATACCATTAACAGATGATCAAAGCTGACTGACCACAGTACAAGTGAAACACTGAAGACAGAAAACAGATCCCACTCCATTTTAAAATCGGCAAACTTTTCATATATAGGGAATTGTAACACCTAAAAGCAACACACAGAAGCAGAAGTATCCTGCTGAGCTGCTACCACCTCTCACTACAAAAAGCCAAATCCATGTACTACGTGGAAATGTTACTGATGAATGCTGGAAGTACACTGCCACAGAAATGAACTGTACAACCTCTCTGAGGGCCTTTTCAGTCCACCACTTCCCACAAGCCCATGAAATGCTTCCCCAATAAAACCGGCAATTATTTTAACAGTTACAGCTAATTTGGGCTGAAAGGACCATATTTAAGTAAAAAGTTAAAAGGGTGACTTAAAACAATCGACCACCTGAAAAATTTTGCAAGCATTCTTTTTTATTGTCTTCTCCAAAATATTTGAAATATTAGTCTGATTCAGATGGCAAGTTTTGTTTACTCACAAACTACTTGTTAATATATTTTCCTTTGATTTTTCCCACAGTCCTGATTATCCTTGTGTATTTTAAATGACTGAAAGCAACACATAAAAACCTAGGAATAAATACCCATAAAAACAGGCTTAATATAAAGCAGCCTTTGTAATTTCTCACCAAATTATCTGTAGAGTGTGGAGCATGCAACTGGCCTTGGCACAAATATGCTCTGCCAAGAAACTGGTTCACAGGAAATCTTCCTTTAAAATACATCTGCAGACAGTCACTGCTGATTTCCAGATATCCCAGCTAAAACCCAAAACAAGCATTTTAATATTTTTTTTAAAATGCAACTAATAATTAGGAATTGTTAGCTTTTAAAAATGCATGCCTAATCAAGGGTAACATCTAACTCCGTAACAGTATGCAAGCAATATTCCGTAGAGATGCATACCAGTTGTGGTATAAGCCCATTACAATTTATTAAAGGCATAGTTTTGTCATTCCAAATGTATGTAAAAAGATAGCTTCTTTATTTAACAAAACTCCTCAGTCAGTCATAGAACTGCTTACAGTATCCAAAAAATGTTTCCTTTTTAAACACAATTGTTAACATAAAGACAAAATTCTTAACAGAATTTTGGGCTTTTTTTTAAGGAGGGATATTAGCTGGCAGGATTTGTCAGTGCTACATCTCAATTTTCAGACCACAGACAGATTTTGATGGGATTGCAGCTTGGGGGGGAAAAAATGTTTTACTACAAACTCTGTCTGCTAAAAACCCAGTCACTTATGTTCGTAGATTGAAAATTAACAAGTACTTCAAAATTAAAAATCTCTACCACATTTTATAGAAGTCATTTCAATTAGCAACAACCTTTCATAATTAGAATGTACCAGGGTCATTATTATTTTTTATTAGGGTTCTTTTGCCTTCTTGAACATATTTTCTTCAGTCATAACCAAATTGCTTAATGTTAAGTTTTCCATAACAAGAAAAAACAGGCATAGCAAAGTTTTTTTTATATACTATGGTACACCTTGCTAATTTTGTTCTAATTACAAACTTCACAAACCACACCTTGCTGATGGACTGTAAAGAAATGATAATTTAAGGGCTGAGTTTTAATGGAAAATGCATGTTTAAACAATTGCTCTCCAAAACCAGAACAGTGTCATACTTTCCTCAGGTACTTCTGAGATTTTTAAAGTAGTAACTGTAACGGCTGTAAATACAGTGTATCTATACATGTTTTCATTCAATACAGCTAAAAGACCTAAATTACAAACCCGAAGTGCTTGTTCAGCACATAAAACATATAAGTCGGTGCTGATGTTATCTGACGAGTCAAGTGCAGATTGTCCTTGACTGGCTGATTTGATCAACTCGTAAGCATTCTTCAAAGCCTGAACATCTGAAATAAAAAAAAGGAATGAAGAATTTTTGCTTCCAGGTGTACTGACATGATTGTGTTCAAACGAGCCACGTGATATGCAGTCTCTCCTTTGCAGAAATAATTTAAGAACGTTTAAGGAAAACAATGTCACACACACGTTGTTCGTTGTTCGCAGTTAGGCATGATTCTAAGATGAAGAATTAACAACTCTCTTGCTATTTAAAATCACTAACGTTAGCACACTAGAAAGTGAACTTAGAAAACAGATTAGGATCAAGCTATTTCCCTGTTTGAAGTGGGATTTTAATTTCACTTCTTTTTGAAGATGGGCTCAAGGTCGCAGCCGCCGGCCGCCCGCTCACCTCCTCCGCTCTCTGCCGCGAGCAGCCGCTCCCTCACCGCCAGGTCCATCCCGCCGCTGGACGAGGCTTCCCCGCGAGGGGCATGGGGCAGCTCCAAGACGCGAGCGCGAGGCCTTTCCGGAGGTCCCGAACGCTTGCCCGGACAGCCGAGGGAACCGGCTGCCAGAGGTATCCGCCAGAGACCCGCAGGCGGCCCCTCGGCCGTTCGCGGTTTCCACAACACAGGCGCGTATCCCGGCAGCCTTCCCACAACACACACGGACCTACCTTCCCTCTCTCCCTCCCTCTCGCCCTCCCTCTCTCTCGCCCCCCGGCCTCCGGCCTCGCTCGAGGGGCCGAGCGAGCCGGGAGGGAGCCGCCCCCGCGGCCCCGTCGGGCGGGGAAGCCGTTAGGAACCCGCCGCGGCACCGGCGGCACCGAGAGCGGGCGGGCACGGGCTCAAGGGCTGACATAGGCAACGATTGATGGCTTCCTGCAGATGAAAGCAGTGCTGTCACCAGTAATTTTTGTCCCCGTCTTGAGAGCTTCTAAGGCGAAACCTTTTGAAATAAAGCATACACCACCAGTGGCTGAACCTTTGAATTAAAGCAGAACAAAATGCCCAAGAACATTTGGATCATATCTGCCAGTGCAGGAAGAAGTCGTAGGTGAGGGTAAATAAACCTTCAGGGAAAAGAAAAGAAAAGAAAAGAAAAGAAAAGAAAAGAAAAGAAAAGAAAAGAAAAGAAAAGAAAAGAAAAGAAAAGAAAAGAAAAGAAAAAAAAGAAAAGAAAAGAAAAGAAAAGAAAGAAAGAAAAGAAAAGAAAAGAAAAGAAAAAAAGAAAAGAAAAGAAAAGAAAAGAAAAGAAAAGAAAAGAAAAAGATGCCTGACATCAAGATATACCAAAGGAACTGTTTAGAGCCTCACCACTGCCCCTCAGCTACTGAGTCATACCAGATCCTCTGAGGGAAATCATTGTGGTCATGAAGACAATGTAAAGGCTTACATACATAAATTCAATTTTAAACCTAAATCCTTTGCTCTTTAAGGTAGACTGCAATTCTGTACCAGTAGGCTATTCCAGTACAAGGGTCTGTAAAGAATTCAGGAGTAGATTCAGTCCCTACCTGTACTGCATAACCCCTCCCTGGCCACAGGGCCCATATAAATTGAGTAACTGTCTTGCTTCTAGGAATATTGATTAACAGAAATAAAACTAATCTGAAACTAGGTGGGCAAGAAAAAAAACCCTGTAGCAAACCTGCGTCGATTTCTGAAGCAGAAAGCAATATATTGGTCTTGTGCAATTATGTAATTATAATGTTTACTGTGGCTTACCATGATATACATATATGTTGTTTGTAGCCAAACTTTGTAACTCTTACTCAGCTACAGGCCAGACACTTCTGGATGTCTGTTGGCAGAATCCCAGACTCGGGTAAGACTAGTGTCTTCTCATATAGAAATGAGTATGTGAAAGCTCAACTTACTCAACTGACTTCTGTAATGTAGATAATAGCCAAAATGGCACCACCATAATATAAACATCTGAAATTTTTCTATTTATTATTCATCCCCATGAAATACCTGTGCTAAGACTCTGGCTGTATTATCCCCAGTTTCAATGGAAAATACTGGCTGCTATATAATGAAAAGTGGTCACTTGGTTTGTGATAGAAAAGTAACTATCAAAATCTACTACTTATGTCATGGTAAAACGACGAGGAAAACATAGAAAGGAAACAAACAAGACCAAGTTAAAATCAACTATTGGAATTAATTTTTAAATGAACTGAAAGAAATTAAATCAAAGAACTGATTTTAAAAAATTGTAGATTTGGGCGGGGGTGGTCATCTATCACTTCACTAAACTTTTTGACTTCTCTTAAATTGTAACCCAATGTAGAATGACTGGTACTCAAATCTGGAAACTAAGATATAGGTTTTCATCCTCCCAGTTGTTACCCAACAACAGTTATGATCTCCTGATACTTTATAAACTAGAAACCAGTGGCAAATTGCTGGCAGCTTTCGCTAAACGGTCTGTGTCCTTTACTGCCACTAAAGTCACCTGTCCGTACAAATAACGAGATTAAAGTAGTCATGTTAACCAACATAGTAAAAACTTTAAAAATAGAACGTCTTCTGTAAATGGCCAAAAGAAAGTGCAGCAGGGAGATTACTTCACAGTCCAGTTGCCTTTTATAGGATTTATTTTCCTTGAATAGATGAGATACTAGATAACATGCCTGATTCCTCCTACAGGCAAGGTGAATCTAGAAAGAATGAGAAATAGTACAGTCCAAATACTCTCTAATGAGAATAGTACAGATGTCAAAGGAACCATTGGTTTTCTCCATGTGCTTTTTTATTATAATTACTTCCTCATTCTTTTGCACTCTGCTTTGCAGGTTCAAAAATCTTGTTTCATGTGTCACATGTTTGTTCTTCTCAGAGGGCTTTGCTATGGTGTGTTTTTCTAACAGTAAGAGAATACAAAAATGGTTTTCAGTAACATTTTCTCACCTATTGCTCCTTTCTTTCTGTTCTGTGCTAAGGCAGCTTAAGGGCAACTTCATTATCTGTACTGTGGGTGCTGTCCCTTCTCATTATGTACCATGGAATTCATGTATGACCCTGAGGAGACTAGACATGTACATTCCATTTATTCCCAAGCTGCATACTAAGGTAGAGCCATGAATGCACATAAAGAGCAATGAAGGAGAGAAACAAAATTTCTAGGTGGCAAAGAGATTTAGACAAACTGGAAGTATTATCGATAGACACTATCTGTAGACACAGTAGGCATCTTATTATCTTTGTTTAGAAATTGATCATGAACATGTAACTTGTATTATTAAATTATTTTCCATTATCAATTCTCTGAATAAAAGCTTAAATCAATCTATTTTTATTTAAGTTGAAATTACGTGTTCCTAGAAAGCACTTATAACCAAATCACTGAAGCAGTTAATCTGAGGAGTGGGTGTATTTTATATAGAATAAAAGACAGCAAATGACAAGTAAATATCCAATGACACAATGCCTCTGTTGTCTGCGCTGCCCTTACTCACCAAAAAAATAATGGCTCAACGTATCTCTTCTCCATCTCGGATTCTGGTGAAAATCTAGTACACAGTGAACACAGGAATGGAACTGGATCAGAACAAAAGCCTAGCCAGTGAGCTTTCCTTTGACAGAGATGAGCAGTAGAAGGCTAAGGAAGAGTTTAGAACAGGGAATTGCAATATTTCCAGAGTAAGGAATCCCTGAAGCTTCCAACAGCTCAAAACCAGCAAACTTGAGCAGGCCCTGCTACAGTACCTGCAGTTTTAATGATCTTTGACATGCTTTTTCTCATGAATTTGCCCTATTTGACTCCTTGAACACATACAGACTTTTTAATCTCCACTATATTGTGCCAGGCAGATTCAGATATTAAATAAATATTGCATGAAAAAGAACCTCACAAAAAGTACCTCCAAAAATATTTTTATTTAAAAGATACAACTATAAAAGCCAAACACTCCCAGGACTTAGCTGTGTGGGATTTTAACTAAGCTCTGGCACTTGTTTGAGAAAAATTTTCATGATGTCAAAATTAAGAATCTTCTACCATCTGGTCCACCGTGTGGAAATGCCTGTGATACAAAGTCTAGCATGAGTGAAACACTGTGTTTTTACCTAGACAGCTCTGCAGACTAATTTATGCACTCGAACATAATGTAAAGCAGTGATTACTTAGTGACCCACTCAATTTATATCATTCAAACGATAGCAGAATAGGATCACTCATGTTGAATGTTAGACACAAGCGCTCTTAACGCAATCATAAGGCCATACTATGAATTCATTAATAGTAGATAATTTCTAGTAGCTGTTAACACAGAGTAGCTACAGTCACTCACAATTAACTCTTTTAAACATGCTATTTCGGAAGAGCGTTGCCCCGCCCGGCCCCGGCGGCCGCGCAGGCGCTGTGGCTCCGCGCGTGGCTCCGCGCTGCTGTGCGGCTATGGCGGCGCTGCTCGTGGTATTGCTGCTGCTGCTGGCGTCGCGGCCCCCTCTCAGCCCCGCGGGCGCGTCCCGTCGCTCCGGCGGCAGCAGGTGGGTAAGGGATTGGCTTCTGCCGCTGCTGGCGCCGGGCCGGGCCGAGGCGAGCCAGGAGACCGGGCCCGGGCCCGGGCTCCCGGCGGGAACTGTGGCTTAGCCGCCGGGGCTTCGCTGTGGTGTTGTCGCGCCCCCGGGCACGGGGACATCTTAGCGGTGGGCCGAGGACTGGGAAAGGCTTCCCGGGGCCGACAGCACAATGGCTGAGGTAAAGCGAGGCTTGGTTACTCCGTGATGAGGCAGCTGGCGGTGGGAGCTGGGAAGTCTGGGCTTAAGGAAAAGGAACTTCGGTGCGCAATAAGGAGACGGTCGAACAAGTGCAGACCGCAAGATGCTGTCAGTGAGGAAGATGGTCTCAGCTATTAGAGAGTAAAATCTGTCTTTGCAGATTGCATTTGGGATGAGGACCGAGAGGAACTGTAGTATATGGACACTGATTTTGTTTTTAATCACTCTTTCTTCCAGGGAATGTCAGAGTGATTTCTCCTTATACTAATAGAGTGTCCACAAAGTTACTACAATGACAAGAGAGGCTTTCTGTAATTGACTATCAATGCAGATTGTACAACAGTTCACCCAAACTGATGAACAGTAATACTGTGTTGTGTTGTTGGCATTATGTAATGTAAAATACGAAATAAGGTAAGTATAGTCCATCTTACAGTTTGCCGTGCGGGGGCGGGGCTTGTCTTTACAGGTCTGCGAGTCAAGTGTGCGTGGAAAAGTCACTCATTTTCAGAAGTAACACCCCTTATCCTACAGACATCGTTTCTGATCCTGGTGTACGTGATCTGCTGTTCTGTGTGCGGCTGGATGACTGTAAGCAATCTTTCTTTTCACATATTTTGTTCATAGTTTGCCTCTGCTTAGGGGATATTTTTTTGAACTACACGTTACAATTGTTGCTAATTATTTTGGCTATTACAGTTCCAGAGAGACCATAACGAATCAGGGTCTGATCACCAAAGACAAAACAAAGAAAAAGGTTATTGCACTCTTACTAAGGGTAGGGTCTCTGGCTGAGCACAAATAAGTCTTTATCAATTGCTTATGCATCTGAGGTACCTTACATAGGTGGCTACACATAGAGCAGCAGATAAGGATTGACATTTGAAGTATCCCACTACTATAATTTTCAGAAAGTGTTTTCTTATTGTGTCTTGGATTCTTTATTATATATGCTTATTTTGAGCCTTTCTTCTGTGCTGGTGATGATTTTTTCACTGGTAATCATGTATCCTTGTAGGATGTGCCATTAACATTCTTTTCTCTTTCTGCTTTCCACATTGTACTTCATCTGAGTGATTCAGTGTCCAGTTCCTGGCATTCAGTGCAATTGCTGTGGTGGTCTCACATTTGAACACTTAGCATTTTCTCTTTTGAGTTATGTGTCTACAAGTTGTGACCCACAGTTCCATCTGCTTCTGACCTAAGTCTTTGAGTATCTTAGGTTGGGAGGGGCTCAGGAGGTTAACAGGTACAACAGCTAGTCAAAACAAGGTTAGCTTTTTATTACCTTGTCCTGCTTTCAGCTCTTTACAGATGTTGCCTGAGTGTTTTGCATACGGGGAAGAACAAAGAAATTATGAGAGCCTCATGATATATAGTGTGATAGGTAGTAGTGCTAGAACTTTACCCATTCCAATTTTCAGTAGATCTCACAGTAAAGATGAATTTAGATGAGGGTTTAACCTCAGCTTAAAGTGCTGTCAGGCTCCTGGGTGTTTCAGCCTGTAACTTGGAATCTAAATTTTACCCTTTTGCCACACCATTCATAGTATCCTAAAAAGAGGATTAAAAAGATTCTGAATTTTAAATGTTATCCACAGAAAGGATGATCTGTGTCCAGATTGATGGCACCAGATTTTTTTAGCCATTTAATATTTGGGCCTAATGTGTATCTATCACATGATAAGGCCCACTGAACAGTTCTAAACATTTGACTGCATGTATATGTTAGTTGCAGCACACCTGGGAACAGAATTCACTGTTCACATGGCCTTTTCTTTTTCTGTGCTTGTTGCTGGGAGAACACATGGGGAAGACTTTATTTGGGAATCTCCTGAAGGATCATAAAGTTTTCTGGTAGAGCAGCCTTCTCCCTAGTGGCCTTTCCCATGGAAATATAGGGACACATATCTTTTCATCAGCTGATTGTGGCAGCAGCTTTTCCAGGATGGTGTGATGAGCTACCACTGCCAGAAACATAATCGAGCCCTAATGAATTATCATGGCCAGTGAAAGTGATGCACAGGTCAACTTCACCTCATTGAAACCATTGCTAGCAGCTTAAATTGTCTGAAATTTCATTTTGCCTTTTTCTGCAAGATTACATAGCCTTTAGTATCTAAACTTAAGCAGTTTGAATATCTTAAGTTTTGCTGCAGATTTCCTTCCAGTTTTCAGGTATATTTTGCATTATGTAATGCTGTTAGCCTGTGGTAGCAAGTATTCAGCTTTGGTAATGGAAGAGTATGTGAAGAACTGGATCCCAAATCGATTAAATGGCTATGAGTAGCACAGCTGCAAATGTTTTCTTTTTCAGTCTCCCTCAAGTGATTATTAAGCAAGCACCTATTTTTGTGAACCTTGTAGGAGGTTGATATTCCTTTGACTTTTATCTCCTTGAAAGATTTGACTACTTAATTAGTGGTGTATTTGGATATTAAAAAGCTTTTGTTTCTGCTAGCTGTGCTGTACCTCTGAGCATCTGCTTTGCCCTTGAACAGCAGAATTGCGTTGAGAGCTTAAGGTTCTTTTTATACTGTTCTTTTTTTTTCCCCCCAAACCTGCTGGGTTACGTAAATTCTTTTTTGGTTCTGTGTAATTGAGAATACTGCCTCTTGTTCCTGTTGTCAGTAGGATATGTAATCCTTGCATCTTCTAAGATGCTTTATTTGGATGTATTGAAAAGTTATTCATATTAGGATGAGTATATGTAGCATGCCTTTAATAATTTACCATTTTATAACAGTGCTTTGGCAGTAATAATTTAATACATTATAGCATCATAACCATATCATTGAATACCACCAGGTCAGGAAGGTATAAGTGATACTGTAGGATACCAACAGAAAGTCTGTTTTTTTAGGATGCCTGTTGTCTATTCATACTTATCTTGAGTATTACCAACCTTAATTATTTTGAATCCATTTAATGTTGCTTTAAGTGAACTAACAAATGGGCAGTGCTTTGTAATTAAAATGTCATGTGTGTCTAATTTGGGCATCTCACAGAAATTACAGCACATATTATGATAGCTGTTAAGGAGTCTTCATGCTTTTTGGAAACTCACTTTGTGTATTAGTATCTGTTTCCCATGACCCATACAAATTAGTACTCATGATATCATCCCGTTTGTAGATCATACTAGCCTATTAGAAGTGTTACTATGGATTAATTATTATAAGGCACCAGCTAGCTTACAGTTACTGAAGTTATTCCTTTTAAAAATATTGGCACAGTATTTCCTGTTATCTTTTCTAGTAACTTAATATTGGTGGATTTCTTTTTTTTCTCTTTTCAAAATATAGCAAAGCTGAACTATTTTCAACAGCCACAGGATATCAAAGAATCTGATTTTGTGGAGTTCTTAGAGAAGTATGGCAGGCACTCTTTCTTAGCACCATCACAAGTCCAGCCATCGTTCTCTGCTTTTTACCGTGTGAGTTGAAAGAAAATAGCAATCAATTTGCATGTATACTCTTATTAAAGCTGTCTGTAATGATGTCTAATGAGAACAGATTGAAAGATTCTTATTTTGTACCTAGAAGCCATATTATCATAGGATCATAGCGTATCCTGAGTTGTATGGGACTCACAAGGATCATCGAGTCCAGCTGCTGGCCTTGCACAGGACGCCCCAGCGATCCCACCCTATGCCTGAGAGTGTTGTCCAAATGCTCCTTGGGCTCTGTCAGCCTTGGAACTGTAACCATTCCTGAGGAGCCTGTTCAGTGCCCCATGGCCCTCTGGGGGAAGAACCTTTTCCTGATATCCAGCCTAAGCCTCCCCTGACACACTTCCAGCAATTTCCTTGGGTCCTGTCCTTTGTCACAGAGAGCAGAGATCAGTGTCTGCCCCTCAGGAGGAAGCTCCAGAGTGCAATGAGATCTCCCCTCAGTCTCCTCCAGACTGAACAAGCCAAGTGACTTCAGCCATTCCTTGCATGGCTTCCCCTGGAGACCTTTCACCATCTTTGTAACCCTGTTCTGGATGCCCTCCAGTAGCTTTATGGCTTATGTTGTGGCACCCAAAAGTGCCCTCAGGGCTCAAGGTGAGGCCATACGAGCATGCAGAGCAGAGTAGAGCAATCGTCTCCCTCTAGCAGCTGGTGATGCTGAGTCAGATGCACCCCAGGACACAGATGGCCCTCCTGGTTACCAGAGCACACTGTTGAACTGTTTATCTCTCAGTACTTTCCATTCCTTAGTGTATAAAAAGTTTCTGGTCAGTTTCCTTGTATTTAAGAGGTTGGACAACCTTTTAAATAAAACTGGGTGTATACAAAGAAGTACAGATTTGTCTCTTGCCCTCAGCCTTAGTATTCCACAGTAACTTTGTGATTTCTCCAAATTGTCTTTTCAGGCTGGTGATCCAATCCTAATCTACTTTGATTCATCATCTGTATTGAGCATGCTCAGACAGCCAGTAAAAATGGGAGCCAGTGGACTTTGTGTTGATGGAAATCCTGCTGGTTAGTAAAGGGGGAAGAATCTCTTAGGATGGTTTGCTTCTGTTTTATTTGTTGTCATGTCTTAACTCACCCAGGCTTCTTGGACAGTAAAAGCACGAGCTGTACTCGGATTTTTGCCAACTTGAGCAAGAGCTGCATGACTGACCCTGCCCTAGATGCTGCTTCCTACTACCGCGACTTCACTGTGCTAAAGGTGCATTTCATATTTCTTGCTTTTGTTCAAAATCTTAGTGTTTGACTTTGCATTGCCTTCCACTGGGACTTCAGGTAACTGTAAAACTGAAGGTCATCTGGTGTGTCATCCCTGATCTCCCAGTTGTTGAGGCCTTCTTGCTGGGAAACCTGTTAAAAATGTCACGACTGGTGATAATCCTTCAATTCAAACTACGTTCCAATAAATTTCCACTATGAGCAAATTCTTAATGTATGTAACACATACTTCATTGATATTTCATAGTTCTAATGGTTTATCTAAAACTCTCTCACATTTTAAACAGGTTGTTTATCGAAGTATTCCTGTCTGTTCCATCAGCTTGATCAACCAAGCAGTACATGTTCTCTGTAAAGAATTAGGGTGGTTTTTTTTACATAAAGTGTTATCTCTAAAATCATACTGAAGGCCCCTTATTAATATTAGCTCTATTTACATCCATATCAATTTCTCTACTATTTATCCTGACAATAATTTCAAAGTAACCAAATTACTGTTCTGGGTTCATCCTACTGGTCTTACTGAATGCTTATATGAAAATGCCTTCTATCTGTAGAATTTTCCAAGAGGAAACAACGCTGTAAATATGAACACTTATTAAAGCTGATGACTCATTTTACCTTTATATTGGAAATCTAAATCTACATAACTGTAATAGAGAGTATTCTGTTGATCAGATTTAATTCATGTTTTCAGGGCTTTCTTTGTCACTGTTGCCAACAATCAGTTTTTCCTTAACTGGACGCTGAAGTACTTACTTGATTGCAGAAGATGGGGCTCAGGAGTGGATCAGAGACGTGATACTTAAAAGTACCTGCATTCTGCAGGGCATTAGCAGGGCCAAGTTTAAGTTTGTCTTTTGGTATTTTAAAATGCCTTTTGTGGACTGTGTCTGTGATCTATAGATTACAGAATGATGACAAGTTTTCACATCTGGAATAAACAAAGTAATTTTGTCACTGTAATATTCAGGCTCTTTTGTAATGATTTTATGGCTTTAGTCACTTGCAAACACAGCAATTTACTTAGCTTTTTATTGGTATTGTAAAGCGGTTCGTTTATTTTCCCCAGGTCCCAATTAATGACGCCATCATGCAGCCCATGAAGGTCAGTTTCTATTCCCAATGAAAAGAATTTCTGCTTCTGAAGGGAAAATTGGAATGTGCTGTGTCTGAGACAAGATTTTTCTTGACAAAAGTAGGACATTTTGGTAAAAAAAGGACATAAGTAAGGGCGTATTTTTAAATGAATGGGCATAGATAGGACTAAAGTCAGGCAGGTAGATTATTTTCTTGGAAAAAGATTTGGGATCTGGAGCAGTGTGATGTACCCCTAGATCACAGCTACAGCAGGGAGGTAAATCTGACTTGGATGGAAAAGCAGTGAAAAAGAGTAAAAAATGCACACTCCTTTTAAACAGTTACTAATTGTTAATATGCTTACTGTCTCCAGGTAAATGTCACTGCAGTCTCACCACCTGGAGCTCCCCACATGAAAGACAACACATGCACCAATGTTGTTTCTGAGGTATGTGAATCTTCTTTCCTTTTAGAGCAGCTTAACACAAGCTTAAAGTCATTGCCCTATTACCTTACTCTGTCTCCGCTTATTCTCTAAATTGGACTTTCAGGTGATCTATGAGATAGAATACAGTGGCACAAGTGGGATTCAGAGTGTTTCTGTCCGGTTCAAAGTGAGCAACATCTCTGGGAACTCCAGATCCTCTCTGCAGCAGCACTTCACCATGCACTTCTGGGTCAGTATCCCCACCCTCCCTGGAATTTTACCAAGTTCGTAGTCTGTAGTTTGTGACTCATTTTTGTGCAGATGAGACCTGAAAAGATTAGAGCAGTGTTACTGTGGTATAGTAGTAACAGAACGCTGGGGTGCAGATGGTGGTGGAAGATAGGAGGGGAGGCATTTCTGGTCTCAAGTAAACCATGCTAGTAGAAAAATCCAGGCTCAGCACAAGCATGCAGTCTTTCATTGCACAAATTTCAAGGAGCTGATTGTTTTTATATGACTATCTTTGCTCTTGTTTTGGTTTGGTTTTAGGTGGTTTTTTGTTTGTTTGGGGGTTTTTGGTGGGTTTTTTTGAGGGTGGGTTTTTTGGCTTGTTTGTGGTTTTTTTGGTTGGTTTGGTTTTGGGCTTTTTGGCCTTTTTTTGGTTGGTTTTTTGTTGGGTTTTGGTTTGGTTTTTTGTTTGTTTGGGGTTTTTTGTTTGTTTGGGGTTTTTTTTTTTGTTTGTTTTGTTTTGGTTTTTTGGTTTGTTTTGTTTTGGGGTTTTTTTATTTTTTGGGGTGTTTTTGGTTGTGTGTGTTTGTTGGGGTAGAAGGGAAGAGGATAAGTCAGCTGCATGGCCTTGTGAAGGAAAGGGGTGAAGCTAGGGCAGTATCTGACGTGTTTAGTGTTTGTCAACGAAGTTGCTAAATTTATTCCAGGTACTTGCTTAACTTTGCCTGCGCAGCAGGAAAGAAAGTTACTTTGGAAGGGGTAGAAATCTGGGAAATACTAATGTGTGTTAAGTTCACATAAATCATGTCCCATAGAGGCAATGTAAAATTGGATAAGTGGTGACCTCAGGGGTTGATAAATGTGCAGTGCAGCCTTGTTGAAGTTATGCCTAGAGGCTCTTGCCATACAACCATTTAGAAGTGGAATGGTCCACTAAGAATCAGGGTCAAGGCAGGGTTTGTTCTGCAGTTCTTCTGTGGAGTTGCCCAGACTGATCTGTTCACTTCCTCAGAGACAAATGTTGAGCAATAGCAATTCATTGTATTGAGAGCTTTCCTGGTATTATCCACATTTCAGGATACTGACATTTAGTTTTTTTACCTCCTGGACTGCAAATGAAATTGGCCGGGTAAGAAAGAAGCCTTGGAAACAAATAGTTTAAGTAGTGTATAATAATCAGTCATTCAAAAAACAGCTTACATTTATATTTTTGAGAATGTGAATTTGATCTTTGGAGATGAACGGATGTCATTGGTGGTAATATGTTCATCTTCTGTTTCTTCCCTTTGCATCTTTGTAGACCAGGACTCTTTCTCATACATTGCCTAGAAGTGGAAACCCTGGCTATATCAATGGAGCACCACTGTTGATTGCAAACAGTGGTGCCATGCAACATGTATCCTTTTTCTGCTATGCGTTTTTGTTTATCACTGGGATTTTTTGATTTCTGGTACTCCACTGTCTGGACTTCTATAGTCCCCTGATAGGGATAAGGAGGAATATGGGGTGAGTGGATTGTTAAATACAAGATGAGTGTTGTATGTTGTCTGTTTATACTTTCGTTTGGCTTCTTGATGTGCAGTCTGTCAGATGAGCATATTACGGAGTGAAAGTGATGGAAGTTGTTCAGGGTTCCTCAGACACATAGTACAGTTTGGAAGGAATATGAGAACAGCCTGCAAAATCAGGTAACAACACACTCTGCAGTCATCCTTCCTGACAGTCAGAAGCTGTGGACTCACTTAGCATGTTGTTCTCTAGTCTCTTGTGTAGTGCTGTGGAGCTTAGGTCCTTCCCTGAGGTCACCGGTGGGTCTCTACAGATCTTTTGTATACTCCTAAGAGAACTTGAATATTGGAAAGATGGTGGACTGCTAGAATAATATGAACATTGTGAAGGTCTTCTGGGACATTTTGAGGCTGTAGTCTGGCAGTATGTCTTGGGCAAGAGTGGAGTTGAGGAGTGAATCTTAAAAAGTGGTTGTTTCGAGGATTTGGATCGTTCTTCTGACACGGCAAGTGTAAGACCACTGATATGGTAAGATGGCTAAAGAGCTGTCAGTTTTCCTTATCATACATTACCTTGCCATATTTTTCTCCTTTCTCATTGCAGAGAGGATTGAAATTGCATCTGTTTAATACTAATACTTGTTGATTGATTATAAGAGCAGAAGAAATACTTACTGCAGAGAAAGGATGTTGATAGTGGTTTGGGGTTTTTTTTTGTCCTGGAAGTCACTTTGGAAAAGGTGTTATTTTCTCATTTCCAGCCTATCCCCAGTATTGGAAGACAATAACTGTAGTTACATGCAGCAGAAGTTATACAAGGCTTTTCAGGGGATGAACAGAACAGAAGACTTTGCTATAACTGGCAGTGCTCATTCAACCCAGGCAGAAGAGTGGATGACCATTCTGATTCAGAACTGCAGCGTGCAGGTAATATGAATGCAAAAGGACCATCTGTTAATATTTTTCCTTTCTTGCCTTTGTACTGCCTTGGGGAGGTGGGGGTATCTGGACTTCTTCTGTGTAATGATCCTATGACTCTCAGAGGTAAGCGGTCATTGTATCCTAATAATAGGGTAGCAAAAAAAAAACCCCAAAAAAGCCCCTAACAAACCCTGACAGATTTCCTATCTCTTGAATCCTGTTCCTGCTGTTTAAATGGGCAAAAAGAGTGTAATACCAAATCCAGTGTTAATTACATGGTTTTCTGACAGCCTTTTGGAACTGATAGTAGCTGTTTACTTCCTATTAATTATTATTATAATCCTTTTTTGCTTTTCCAGAATAGGGAATATTTTTATGGGGATATTTATATCCTATTTTATTACCTAATAAGGATAAAGTTTGTGAGCCAATTGTATTGTAATAATTGTTAATCTGTGGGGGGATGGCTAAGTGGAATGTGAAATCCAAGTGGTAAAGCTGAGACAAATTCCAGTTGGAAATGAGATGACAGTGAGATGGATGTAGCTCCAAAATGGGTGGTTGACCTGACCAGAAGTTACAGAGTTAGTGCTGAAGTGATCAATTCAGGTTCTGTGACCTATATTATCCAAAACATTAGACTTTGACAATAATGGTCCTTTATCACTTTTAAAATACTATATTGAGTTGATTGGGGTATATTTTATTTTCAGGCTGTGAATTGCACTTCCTGTTGTATGGTTCCTGTGACCCTGGAGATACAGATATTGTGGACTAAAGTGGGCCTTCTGTCCAACCCACAAGCTCAAATACTGGGTGCACGGTACTTTTACCAGTGTCACCCCCTCAAGGTATGGAATTAAAAACCTTCCCTCACGCACAGAGGTAATTAAATGGAGTTTACAGGTTATTTAAGAACCAAGGAATCAGATGATCTTGAAACTAAGTAAGTTGAGATTTATTGAGTTTTAGCAGTTGTCCGACTGCAATGGCAGCCTTCCATAGAGGAAGGTTGTTTCATGGTCTTTTCAGTACTGTCCTCACTCAGTTGCATAACAGGGAAAGATACCTTCTTTCCAACCCTAAATCACTTTCTGCCACTTAAGGACTCAGTCTTTAAACTTTCAGTTATGGTTGGTATAAAGTTGTAGTTACAAACATTCAGTGACTCCATGTTTATTTAGTTGTCTCTTAAAGCCTTGATATGGAATTCTAGTTGAGTAATGTTTCACAGACTACACGGAATGCTGATAATCTGTGCAAGAGGATATTTCTGTTCCTCTAGAACTTCTGAAATCACCAGCAGGTAGCTGAGGAAGTGACTAATGCTGATGGCAACATATTTAAAGAACTGGGGAGGAAGGCTGTAAGCCAGAAAGAGGGTATTCAAGGCCAGATTGGGCAAAGTTCTGAACAACCTGGTCTAGTTGAAGGCATCCTTGCTCATGGCAGAGGGCTTGAACTAGGTGACCTTTAAAGGCCCCTTCCAGCCCAGACCATTCTGTGATGTCAGAAGGAACGTGTCAGCTAACACATCCACAGAGGACGACTCAATGACTAGTCTTTCTCAAGAATGTGTCAGTGGATCTCATTGTGATTTTTTTTTTTTTTTTTGACATCACATAGTCTTTTGGGCAGTAGATACATTTCAAGGTTTACGCTTCTCTGTAAGGGCTTTAGGGGGAGCAGCTGACACCCACCTGGGCATTTTCATGGCTGTGAGGTATGACATGGAAAGTATCTGTCTGATCTGTTAAGACTCTTTGAACTTCAGACTCAGTCTAAATGAGATTTTACACGCTTGTTTGAATGAGTCTCTTGGTACCCCTTTGTTCTCCCTTCTTGCAAAATACATAAAGAGAAGAGGATAGGAAAATGTTAACCGTGTGAAACTCATATTGCCCTGAGGCAAACTGACACCCCTACCCCATGAAAATATTTTTTAAATCACCTGTTACATGGCTTCATTAACAAAATTTCTGTCTGAGGAAGAAGACTTGCATTCCTAGTAAAAGTGCAGGGTGTGAATCCCTCAGTAAGAATTAGCTAATCAAGAGGAATGAGATTCAGATTTGATTCGCTTGAGCAACTGATGCTCATTATTTTAGAGCTTTAAGGTATATTGCAAAGAAAATTAAAAGAAAGCAAGTTTCTGGCAGCAAAAAAACCCCATGCCATTAAAATCAGTACTGACTTCATCAGTGACAATCCACAAATTAGGATTGTTAGTAAAGACATTTTAGCAAAGGACCAACTTGCAGTTATAAATTGCAGCTATGTATAAGCATACAAGACTGCACGTTACTTTCAAATTACATCACTTCCCAGCTTTAGCCCACAGATTCTCTGAGAACTATCCTCTAGTTCCTTTAATTATTCTTTAGGGAAACCTTTTTTTATTTCGACCACACTGTATCACTGGAAAGTTGCCTAAGTAACTGACCAGAAAACAGAGAACCCAAGGAAGACATCCCGATTTCCACATCCATCCACAATATCTAGTCATAGTTGTACTTGAACTTCCTGAAAATACAGGACATTTTTAAATGATGTAGAGCTCTACAAGAGCATGCTGGAAGTTGCTGGTGCTTGCCTTCTCCCAGCTGTTCTGGAGGGGTTGTGTATGGGGGTTTTTTCCCTGCTCTAATCTCTCTGATTTTAAGGCAGTTTTTGAAGGTCCAGACACTAAATCAATAATCTTGAGGCTTCTTGTTGACTAAAGTGATTTGGCCTATCATGTGTTTACTCATTGGTAGGAGAACTTCTGTCCATCAGAAGTGATGGGGAAATTCTACTTGTAACTGCTCAGCAGTGGTAAGTTGTGACCGAGGGCTGATCTGGCATGGAGGGCAAGAAGGGGTTAAACTCGCTAGAAGCAGGAATGCCAGGACACCTTGCAATCGAGTGAAGTTTCCAAGTGATGAGAGAAGAAGCAGCCTCAGCATTGTCTTGCAGTCATTCTGGAATGGGAACTGCTCGGGCCACCTTTGAGCAGCGGAGCAGGCCTGGGGCTGGCTGAAGTGCCCCATGGTGATGCTCTCAGGAATGATGCTGCTGGTACAAAGGTGCAAAAGGAACCTGCTCATTATGCTTTTTTGCAGACTCCATGTAGAACCACGTGCTGCAGTAGGACTGTACCCAATGCATTGTTCATTTTATTTTTCTGTTTTATTTAAGCACAGGAGTATTTTTTTAATTCGCCTTGAGGAAGACCACAAAAATTCCCCAATAGGAGTCTCAGAATTTTTGTCTTAAGAGTCATGAACTCTATCTTGCAACTTTTTTGAATGCTTCCTACAGAACTTCACTCTAAAGGCAATCTTTGAAATTCTTCTCAGGGAAGTGAATGAGGTCATAATTTCACAGGTTGGCTTAAACCAGTGCAAGCACAGAAGGTATGCTGCCAGTGAATTCTCTCTCAATGTTAGCATGCAGAGCTGGCAAGTGGGGCAGGGCGTGAGGTTGATCATTTGGCAGCAGCATGGTCTTACATCAGCCCAAGGTAGCCATGAAACTCCATGCAGCTCAAAGATGGAGTGTATTAGTTTTCTTGCAGAATTCTGTTAAAACAGAAAGAACTGAGGCTTTAAAAGTTTACTCCCCTGTTTGATCTTCACTGATCTGTCTCCTTCCTGAAACAACATCCTAAAATGTGAGCAATAAATTTATTATGGTATTGGGTCCCTGCTTTAATTTATTGATGTTTTATTGATAGGATTGCATCTTGTGGCAGTTCTTTCTGGTAGCAAGCACTTGTCCAAAGAGCCAGGCGATCTTTTATAAAAAATAAAGCTAGCTTTGCATCTGTTCTTATTACTAACTAGCTGGTATGTCTTTCCTCTGAGTAGAAGGCTTATTATAGCAGAGCTTGAGTCACTGCTGCCATTTTGGAGATCTGTAGCATACGATGCACAGTAGCTACTGATCTTTACTATACCCTCAACTTACCTGCTAAGTATCAATTTTGGGAAAGAGGGGCTACTCCTCTGAAAACTTAGGTCACTTAACTCCTGCTGTCCCAAAGACATCATGCTTGCCAGTCATCTACAGTGAGTCCCCACTAGAAAATTGTGGAGGGGTATGCCTTTTGTTTGAAGATCGCTACACTTTCTGCTTCCCTTCTTGTTGCAGTTTCTAAACTTGAGCACGGTACCTGTGACAACTGTCGTTACCTTCACTGACATGACGGATTGGCCGGAACCTCCACGAGGCCAGCCCCAAATGCACTGGAAACTCCCATTTGACATCTTTTTCCCATTCAAGGTAGCACTGAATGTAGAAAGAAGTTACAGAGGTGATCTGGCTGGGTATTTTTTGTTGATTCTAATAATGTCTAGTATTTTCTGCTTTTGAAAATAGATAGAGCCTATGCTTAAAGTTTGGTGAGTGAATTGATATATTCAGGATACGATCCAGATGATGGGCTTTTGTCTTCAGGTTTTTATACTGTGTCTGTGATATCTATGTACCTTCTGTTCCGGGATTAAGCCATGCAGACAACTTCTCCTCTCATGTCCCTCTTCTCTGTATGTACCATCTGTGAATGTCACTGCAGTGACACACTTGAGAAATGTAGGGATCCAAAGACATTGCATTAATGAGGGACAAGGAGGAAGATGTTAAAATGATTAGTCCATGTTCTCAGAAACCAAGAATGCTCTCTAAACGAAGGAGTATGGAGAGAGAAGCAGAGTTCAATCAAAGCATTTTGGAGCTGCTTTCAGTTAGCTCCCTGTTGGGGAAGCACCTGATTCTTCTATATGGAACTAACCAAACATATAAAATACAGGAGCCCACCTGGTCGGCCTGAATTCTAATTTTATGACATGTGTAGACATGTGTGCCAGTCACTCCTAACCTGTCCTTGTTAGATGATGACAACCACGCCTCTGTGACACTTCTTGAAATTTGCTTTTCTGTGTCTTTTCAAATACAGATATTCAATTGAAATTCTCATGATTTAATCACTGTTTACATTAGCAAGAGCATTTCACAAAGCAAAGTAATTGTAAATGCCATATACTCTGAAATACAGTTGAATTTTAATGGTTTGTCAAAACATCTTCCTTCCTGATCTTTTTTTCCCCCCCTCCTGGAAGAAATGGGCCCAAATATAGTTTTTTCTAGACAAGAAGCATTCTCTTGTGGCTCCGGATAGGAACTGAACTGAAAATTATAACCACTAAAATTCTAGTGGCACATCAGAGAGAGTTGTGAATAGTTCTAAAGCTAAAAAATTGATTATTTTAGGAAAATTTGTAGATGTATTATGAGACTGAAGCTTGCTGCAATACCTTACCTCTGGCTCAGTCTCTGGGACCAGGATATAAGTTTATTGTTTTTGAAGTTAAAGGTGGTGTTCTGATTATCTAGCCTGCCCCATACCATCACAGAGGAAATCTGCTCAATTGTTCCAGGAAGCTGTTGGATGAAAGTATATTTTTTTTTAGCAAAAGATTTATTATTATTTATCTTAAATTCTTCAGATGATGGAAAAATCTGCCCCATCTGATGCCAAGTACTCCAATGGAATCAATAAGGGTCAAAAATATTTAATAAAATGTATTTGTTGCTTTTGTACCTATACTGCACATAGCAACTCTATTGCTCCTCCTCATTACAAACTTAAAAAAGAGTGCAAAAATAAACTGAAAAACTTGTAGTTAGTCGGGTTATCAAAGGAGATAATACGAATAAAACAAAACTACAACCCATCTAAAAGCTTCTGGGTTAATGTCGCATATTTATCTTTGTGATTGTTTGCATGGTTTATTAGCTGGGAACAAATTCCATGCAAGTGTCTGCTGCTTCCATTGATTCCTATTCTGGGGCAGCCCAACCAAGCTGGTGTGAACATTGAGAACTGTGTGCATTCCAGTATTACACAGGGCTGTACTGTTACACAGTACAGCAATGACCTTTGATTTTTAGATAGATGTGGCTTCTCCGATGTGCCTGTAATACCTTTGAAAAGCTTTTATCAGAACACATTTGTAGTCCCATGTCCTCTCATGTCCATAATTTGTGGAATCCAGGAAATTAATTTAGAGGTGACAGTAACTGAATTACAAAGGGTTAGCTGGAGAAACTTCCCAAATGTCACACGTCAATGCCAAATGTATTGGGATAGGGCTTGAATGGAAAGGATCTGGCATCCTTATTTTCTACATTATTGAGGTAATCCACTTAGGTATGACCACAGAGATACTGTTTACTCTATGGGCTGCAAATACATGAAGTGCTGGAACAGTGCATCACCTTATGTTGTAATTATCCCCAACATACCCTATTTTCTAGCTCATGTTCGGCTCCTTTCACATTTTGTTACAGCAAGAAATAAAGCTGGAAAGAGCCTTGTCCATAACCTTGTCCAGCCTAAATTAAGGCACGTTCAAATTCTAGCTGTGCAACAGCAATGCTTGTGGCTTTAGGCTCTGTGGTTTCCTGTAACAGTGCAATTTTGGGTCTACTTTGTCATGTTGTGTTTCCCCCCCCCGCCCCGATCTGAAATAGCCTGTATTGCAATTCGGTATCAGGCAACTTTATGACAGTGTCACGCACAAGGCAGACTCGTATGTCAGATGTACAGGATGGAGTATTTGTACTCCTTGACAGAGGGCTGAGACAACACTCTTATTTCTCTGCTGCCAGCATTCTAGCTAGAGCCGTCTTTCCAACATTTCCCTTTTTTGAGGCAGTAGGTCTATTTTTGCACTGTCCGAGTGAAGATGATCTTTACTAGATCATTTTTAAAGTCCGTTCCAAACCTAACCCTCGAATTTTAGATTTCAAAGCAACAGCAATTGTAGAAGCCACGGGCGGGGTGGGGCCGGAAGCGACGTGACGCGGCGGTGACTGCGGCAGCGGGGAGCCGGGCTGCGCCGTGCAGAGCCAGGCGGGTGAGTGGGGACGTGCCGAGCCGAGCCGAGCCAGGCAGGGCAGAGCTCATCTGAGCTGGCTAGAGCAGCCTCGGCCGTGCCGGGAGCGGAGAATTGGGCTGGGCTGCGGGCGCGGGGTTGCGGCTCGGCCCGGCCTGGCCGGGCGGAGGTGGCAGAGGGAGCGCCGGGGTTGCTTCGCCAAGGGGCGGTCCCGTGCTGGGTTGTGCCCGCCTTCCGCCGGTGCTGGCCGTTCTCCTCCCGCGTGGAGAACGGGGAGCGGCTGCGGTGTCGCTCGTGACAGAAGGTTGAGGGCTCTGGAGGGAAAGGACAAATGAGTTCAGCCTTAGAACTGCCGGGGGGGCACCCGCTCACCGCCGGTCCCTCGGACCCCGCAGACTTTCCAGAGCCGTACATATTCGGGGTCACTTTTTCTCGGCGGTCTCAGAACGTTACTGCTGCGGGGGTTAACGGCAGTGTGAAATCGCAGTTTTGATCCCTTGCGAGGACCAGACGAACTGGTAAGAGCTGCACGGGCCTCATGCATCCGGAGATGTTGAGAGCAGAGCTGTTGCTCCTCTTGAGGTTTCTTTTTACTTGCTGGTCTCTCGTGCCTACTTACAAGATTTCTCCATGCTCAAAGAAAATATTTAAACCCTCCTGACACTTCCGTGACAGCTAACAGTCACTCCCTAGGTTTTGACCCGACTTTGTGATAAGCCCGTGTTCTTCACATACTGTTTCTTCACAGTAGACAGAACAGGATCAGATTAGAGGTTTTTTTAAGTAACCTGATAGCCTTCTGAAAAGAGTAATCAAACTCTAGATAATGGAGACTTAAGAAACAAAGCTTACATGGTTTACCAAAATTATTTGACAACTGTCTCTATACTTACGAAGTCAAGAAGAGTTTTGGTTTTTTAAATGAAAAATAACTCAAATATTTCTATATACTTATAAAAATTTTCCACATGCTTATACCTGTGCTGACTCTGTACCCTAAAATTGATGGATAATTGGAGTATTTACCTTCATCCCAGATTTGCTCTTGAAGACACTGAGAAGAAATTTACAAAGGGTTAAAATAAAGTTTTCTTCTTTCCTGTTCTATAGTCAAGTATTTATGTTTAGTCATTTCAGAAACTGTATTACCTTTTCCATATTTGTGTCATTGAATATTTTTTGTTGTGTAAACTGCTTTGCTGATTTATTTTTTTTTTTTGCTGTATTTCCTTGGTCTTCTAAGCTACTGTTTTGCCAGGGTTGTTATAAAAAATGTGGTTTTAATAGCAAAGTAAGCATCTCTCAGGCTTAGCTTCAGTAATTCTTCAGCTGTTCATATTGCATATTGTGTTACTAGGAATATAAAAGCAATGGTATTTTTACGTTTTTCTGCAGCATCCAGGGAAGAAAACATCTGAGAGTCACTGTGCATGATACTCTGAAAAGTCAGTTCAAGATGTAGTGAAAAAAAAAAAAGCAAATAGAATGGTAGAAATTATCACTTAAGGAATGGAATGCAGAATAGAAGACCATATTATACCAATACATTAATCCTTTATTTATCGAAATTTGAGTACTCTATGCAGTTCTGGAGTCTCCTTTGGCTAGCATGCACCACTGTGTTTGGGCTAATCAGGGAGGTGGAGGAAGAGCAATGGAGATCATTGTATACATATGTATATGAAATAGCCTTGATATAAGGAAAGTAAGAGCATCCTATGCTGATGTATTAGTGGCAGTATAGTCTAAGGAATTGCTGTGCTTCTCTCTTGCTGGTGCTAATATTCACTTCTATAGATGGGTGAGTCAGTTAGTCTTTGACCAGAATATTAGCATGAACAACCTGTCTTGCTTGGGGACAGGAATTGCAGCTTTGAGCAGAAGGGGTGGTGCACCTCTGGTGCTAGAATTGTTCAGGGACAACTTGAGCATGACAGCAGATGGGGGAATGAGGTGGTAGGTGCACTGCAAGCCTGTAAAATCATCAGTGGTATGAAGGTGAATAACCCCAGTCTTCACAAAGCTGGAAACTAGGGGAGTATTCAACTAGTTTTGATTGCTTTCTTGTCCTACCGATGTACTTTATCTGGGCATCTGACAGACTGCTGCTCTACCTACGAGTTTTATTTTGTTTTCCTGAGTGATGTTTGGCAATTGTACAACTTTCATTTGATGGGTGTAGGAAAACTGGAACAGAACTGGGATGCTAGTTGTATCATCTTTCTCTTAACAGGTTGTGGAACCTGATGTTTTGCTGCTCAGTGCTCAAAACAGGTGGTAGAAGAAAGTAGCAAGATTTGATTGAGGCAAGAGTAAAGAGATGTTAGGAGGAAGGAAAAGCTTGAAATATGCTAATTAATCCTATCTTGAGGTTTGTTAACGAGGACTTGTGCATGATTAAATTAACCTGTCCTTATGTTCCTCACTTAGAAAGCTTTATTAAAGCAGCTACGCTGTGTGAATTTTTCTTCCTTTTTTTGTCTTTTTTATCTGGGGAATAAAGTATTTGCACAGAGATGTACTTGTGTTTCTTGCAATTACGTCTGGGATGCAGGTAAGTGGACTGTAGCATGTGTGCCTACACATATGGTTATTACCATCAGGATAGTTCCGTGCTTTTTCTTGAAGATGGAACTCTCTTTAGGATTACTGAAGGTTCACTACCTTTAACTGTCTGAAACCACAGTTTTACATTGCTCACTTCTTACTATGCCTGCAAAGTACACTGAGGTCAGTAACTGCTGACCATGTAGTAAATCTAGCATTCCCTGCCACTAACAAGAATCCTTCCATAAAAACTATTGTTTTCATGTGGCAAATGAAATACTGATTTATTTTGTACGCCTTTTCTCTTACTCAAAACCAGAGGTCAGATTAGTATCTGAAAAAGAAAAGCAGCTCCTCAGTATGTGAAATGGTTATGGGGAACCTGTTGCTTTTTATTTGGAAGCACAGTTCAAAGAAGTTGCGCATGCTAAAAATTGGCCAGGTAAGCTTAAAATGAGAGCATTTCCATTTCTTGTTAGCTATTCGAAATGAATCACAGAATATTCTGTGTTGAAAGGGACCCACAAGGATCATCAAAGCCCACCTCCTGAAAGGCTTGACTTAATATAAAAAAGGCTTGTCTTAATAAGAAAAAAAAAACCAACTGCTGTGATACACCTTTAATCACTGCTGTGGTTTTTTTTATGAGTGAGTGACCAACATTCTGGTGTTGTCATTGTTTTTTTTCTGCAATTGCTAATAATTGGGAGTGGGGAGGAGGGGGAGAGCAGGGCTTACGTGCACTGTGATGATTAAACCAAATTCCACTTCTGGCAAAGCAAAGATCTCCAAATAGTCTTCTAACAAAGTGATGACCTTATTTTTGGGGTATGGTTTTTTTGTTTGTTTGGGGTTTTTTTGGGGGGAGAAGGATGGGGAGCATCTTGTAGTTTTGGTATTTTTTCTTCTTTTTAGGGGGAGAGTTGTCTAATTTCCCTTGTTTGGAGAAAGTGATATGTTAATGTCAGATAATTGTGAGTTGGATTTTCTGTTAATTCTTGAGACACTGAAGTTTTTCCAAATGCCTTGAACTCCACTTCCCACCACTTGAATATTCTTCTTCCTTTGTGAAGTTTTCTCCACGATTTTGAGACCTTCATTTAAGATTGTTTCCTGATCCTGTAAGGTGATGTGTTAACAATTTATAAAAACAAAACTAAAAAATAAACAGCCCCCTAAACAAATAAATAAAAATAGCCCACAGAACAACTCCCTTGCAACAGTATGGGAATTGATACTGTTGGAATTTGTTTGAATTCTAATAGGAATTTAATAGTGATAATATTATGTAGGTAGGGACAGAAAACAGTATAACTAGTGTCTGAGTTAAACTGGGGGATTACTGTGGATTTTGTGGTGTCTTTAAAGATGAAAAACTGTAGAATTGTGGTTTCTACCAATTGCAATGATGAGTGCTTGCCAATGCCACTGAGCTGGGCAGAAGTGTTTATCTGCTGTTGTGCAGGAAGGCTCTGCAGAAGGATCTGGACAGGCTGGATTGATGGGCCAAGGCCAGTGGTATGAGGGTCAACAAGGTGAAGTGCTGGGTCCTGCCCATGAGTGACAGCAGCCCCATGGAGTGCTCCAGACTGGAGGAGGAATGACAGGAAGGTGCCTGGCAGGAAAGGACCAGGGGGGTGCTGGTCGATAGTGGCTGAACTATGAGCCCAGGTGGTGAAGAACACCAATGGCACCTGGCTTGTATCAGCCATGGTGTGGCCACATGCCCAGGGTAGTGACCATTCCACTTTACTGGGCACTGGTGAGGCTGCAGCTTGAATCCTGAAGTCAGTTTGGGGCCTTTCACTGTAAGAAGTACATTGAGGGACTAGAGTGTGTCCAGAGAAGGGAATGGGGCTGGGGAAGGGTCTGGAGCACAAGTCTCATGAGGAGCAGCTGAGGTAGCTTCAGCCTGAAGAAAAGGGGGCTTGGAGGGGACCTTATTGCTCTCTACAACTCCCTGACAGGAGGATGCAGCCAGGTGGGAGTCTGGCTCTGTTCCCCAGGAACCAGTGACAGGATGAGAGGAAATGGCCTCAACAAGTGCCAAGGGAGGTTTAGGTTGGATATTAGGAAAAATGTCTTCACAGAAAGGGTGGTCAGGCATTGGAAAAGGCACAGACTGCTCACAGCAGTGGTAGAGTCACCATCTCTGGAGGGATCTAAAATACCCGGCAGAGCCCGTGGCAGCTGGCAGTGCTCTTCCTGGCTGCGTAGATGTGACACTTAGGGGTGGATTAGGGCCACCATGGTTGCAGATTGGCCGCGTGCAGGATTGGTGGAGTTGATGGTGTTAGGCTCGTGGTTGGACTCAATGATCTTAAAGGCGTTTTCCAACCTAAATGTGTGCAGTTCACACTTACTGTGTGCCGTTCTGGCACCATAACATAAGGAAGGTACTGAGCTATTGGAGAGCATCCAAAAGAGGGCTACAAAGATGGTGAAGGGTCTCAAGGGAAGCCATACGAAGAGCTGCTGAGGGCACTTGGCTTGTTCAGTCTGGAGGAGACTGAGGGAAGACCTCGTCGCACTCTGCAGCTTCCTCCTGAGGGGCAGCGGAGGGGCAGGCAATGATCTCTGCTCTCTCTGACCAGTGACAGGACCTGAGGAAAATGCTGGAGCTGCGTCAAGGGAGGTTTAGGCTGGATACCAGGAAAAGGTTTTTCGTCTAGAGGTTGGTTGGCCACTGGAACAGGCTCCCCGGGGCAGTGGTTATGGCCCCAAGGCTGACAGAGCTTAAGGTACTTTTGGACAAGTGGTGTGATGGTTGGGGCTGTCCTACGCAGGGCCAGGAGCTGGATTTGATGATCCCTGTGGGTCTTCTACAGCCCAGGATATTCTATAGTTCTAAATTATCCTAATTCTGTTAATTTAGAAGTGAATTCAAATGGGATGTGGGAGGTAAGCAGAGAGCAAAGCCAGCACTCTTGCACTTGTGAAGATGTTTGGGCTGCAGTGGAGAAAAGAAAGGATGTAAACGGCCTGAGTAACTAAAGTCACTCTAAGAAGATTGGCTGACTGGATTTCATCTGCTATCTGCACCAGACTGCAAACATGTGAGAGCGAGGAGAATCCAGGTTAAGGGAGGCCGCTGTGGGAGATGGCTCAGCAGCCTGTTCTCTGGGTAGGGCTGTCTGGACTAGTCTGGAGCTAGACAAAAAACAGTTGTTAAGGCTGTAACTTGCAAAGGCCAGGATTTTGTGCTGCAACGTGGACTGGAATTACATCATCTGCCGGGACAGCCGGGGGCGGGGAAGGAGCGCGTGCGGGGGTGGTGAGGCGGCCGCCGGTGACGTGACGTGGCTGGTGCCGCCGCGGCCGCGGATTGGCTGCGGCCGAGGTCGCTCCGGGCGGGGATTGGCTGCGGCGGCTCAGCGGAGGCCGCGGCGGCGGGAGCCCGGCGCGTCTGTCTCCGGCTCCCCGCGCGTGCTGCTCCTCGGGACCGCGGCAGGTGCGGAGGGCGCGGGGGTTCGCGGCGCTCGGGCGGGGGTACCAAAGCCCCGGGGAGACCCGCGCGGCCCCTCGGCTACCGCTCCGCAGGGAGGCCGCCGAGGGCCCGGCCCTGCCGCCGGTGCTGCTGCTGCACAGCCCCTCTTGTGCTGCAGAAATGATTTATAGACTGGGTCTGACAAAATGGAGTAACACCAAGCTCCTGCGGGTAGTGCCCTGTGAGGCGCTCGGGCACTCGGAAGGGTTCCGAGGCCAGGACAAGGTGCTGCTCCGCCGCGCCAGGCAGTACTGCCGTGACCGCACTGTAAGTGCTGGGATGCGTTCTTGAGAGAAAGGAATCGCATGGTGCTTGGTGCTTTGAATTGCCTCTTCTCTGTGCGTATACCATCTGCAGAACCCGGGTGAACCTATATGCGAGCTGCTCTAAAGACCATTTATTTGAAGTCTTGCTTTCTTTTAGTCAGTTCTTCTGAACTGGCTTCCCTCTGGGAAGGTTTCTAGGGTTGAAGTTTGCACAAAGAGCTGCAGATCGATTTTTTTTTTTTCCCTTGCAAACGTTTCAGTTGGTAAGGTAATGAAGCTGTTTAAATAGTAAAAGCTTCTGAATGTTACTGAGGACTTAAAATTTGTGTTGTGGTAAAGACTTGCTTCGTAGAAATTCTGTGCATTTCCTTTGAACTTGATTTATCTCTGCTTCTGTGCTTAAGTGTTTTGCAAAATAGTTCTGTCGATCAGAGTTTGATTTGGAGATTTTTTTCACTTGTGGAATGTCCTAACACTCTGAGGTATTTGCCTTTATATCTGTGAAAACAGTTTATTTAGTTTAATTTAATCAACTCACTGCAAATAATTGTGGACATGCTATGGCTTTGCAGTCAATAGACTGAAAAAAGTGTTATAGATTGTTGGTGTTCAAGGCACAAGTTTAGGGTTTGAGATCGCTGATTGCTTTGGAAGCTAACTTAAGTCTCTTTACACTGATCTGGAACAGTGTCTAAATGTACAGTGCTACTTCACAGCTGTTTTTAAGATAATAAATACATGAAAACTGGGTGATGCTATCGCTTTCTATGAGCAATAATACAAGGATAACTTTCATTAAAGAGGTAATAGGAAAAGGATATTTTTAAAGGTCATATTTGGAGAGTAGTTTGGAAGAATTAGGTTTTTCTAGCAGTGACAAAAAAAATTTTTAAGCTGATGCTAGGAGAAGTACCTGAATAATGCATTTTGCTTTTTATTCATTGCTTCCTCCAAGTAAGGCAGGAAAGTTGTACTTTTTTTTTTTAATCTTATTTTTAATTATATACCTTTTAAAATTTGTTTGTTACTGAATATCAGAACCATTCCAGCTATGGAAGTGGTGGAAATGCAAGTGGAATGGAAAATGAGGATTGAAATTACCTTTAAATCCTAGAGTGAGAGGAGAGAAAGGAGTTTGATTAGCCTGAAAGAAAGCCTTTAGTTTACATCATACCGTAAACTGTGCTCTGTCTGTGCTTTCTTGGCAGCATCCATTTCCATTTCACATATTGATACCTGCTGCTTCTTTAAACTCTCTGTTTTCTTGTTAACTTGCCTTTTCTCACAAGCTAGTTTCAAAAATGTGCTATTTTTTCTAATCTTTTTCCTTCAAAAGATTCACACTGTCTGACTTCTCACTCTTCATCATTTGCTTTGTTTTAGCAAAGTTGTGTCTGGCAAAGGGAAACAGGAGACAGTCTTCCAGAAGGACAAGGTTGCTCTTAGTTGCAAGCAACCTGTAGTGAGAACGTGAAGTGGTTCTCCAGCCGGTCAGTAGGAGCAGCCAAGGAGATGGCACAGCTTGATCTGGCCAGAGTGGGTCTGTATTCTGTTACAGTGAAGCACCAGCTGAAGGTTATTACTATAGCAGAAGTTAAAGGCCTGACAGGAGAGGTAACAGAAAGTGTCTGGAGGTGAAACTTCCAGTAGAGTGCCTGTTTCTGTCCCCTAAGCGGCACAGTCTGTAAAGGGAGCCGAAGGGGAATGGGCAGTTCCACTCAGGATATTTGTGGTGGCAGGGGTTCTGGATAAAGGACCTGGTGTTTGCCAGCTCATATCAGGAGCTGCTGGATTTTGAGCATCTCTCTGCGGCACAGCTAAGACCCTCTTGAGAAGACAGTGTCTGACTGTAGAGGTCAAGGGGAGCTTCAAGGTGGAAGGCTGAAACATGAACAGTGGGAATTGTGCAACCCTGGAGGCAGGTGCATGAGGTGCCTGGTAAGGGTTCAGAGGGGTAATGTCCGGTTAGTACCGTTCCCCAGCTTCTTTAAGCTTACCATGTTATGAGAAGAAAACTTTGACTGCTTGCTTAGTTGCATGATCTGCTCAGAGTCCTTTGTCTGCCTCATCCTGGCAGTGGCCAGTATTGCCATTTCAGATGAAATACAGAACTGGAGGGACATTGCAGATTAATATTATTAAAACGCCATGCAATGCAAGCTTTACTAGACTAAACAGGAGAAACATTATGTGCTGGTGGCTGCCTTGTCTAATGTAGAGGTGTATATTTAAGGATTATAATGAGCGATAATAATACACTGATGCAGGGAAATGAGGCCCCTTCAAGTATTCATGTACACGTATACCAGAACTGTCAGTGCTGTAAATGTCCTGGTATTTGTCATATCAGTCTTCCAGTGCAGTTACTATAAGATCTCCCTGTCCTCTTTTCAGTGCTTTCTCTGTACCATAATTTGTGCGGTTTTGTTTGCTTTGTTTCAATGGTGCAGGGAAATGGATTGAAAGCAAGTAAAGGAAGCAAAGCTTTGTAAAAGGGGAAGGAGAGTTTTCGTGGTTTAAATACCATCTGGGAGAACTGGATTCTTTTTAATCTCGTTTGTTTCCTTGGTGAGACTATATGCATTACTTCGACTAGACCTGTCACAGGAAATGGCTAATTGTGTATCCCTTGTTTGCTGTGTACTTGCTCTAGTGAATTTTAGAGTTAGAAGAATCCTGAGTGTTTACAGGTTCAGTCAAGGGAAACTAACGCCATGTTCTTGGAAATTTGTGCTCTTACTTGTAATCATGGATAAGATCTCATAATTCGATAGTGCTCAGGGAAAAGTGAATGAGCATATTTCCTATGTTGAATAGGGCTGAGATTCATTGGAAGTATAGTAGATGCTCTGTTGTGGGGTGTACAGAGAAGTCTGGATGATACAACCTCTCTCTCTATATTTTTTTTTTCTTCCAGGCTTCTCCGTGAACAAAATTATGACTTTTATCCATTGTAGGTGGAACTATTCGCTAATAGTGTTTTCCCTTCTCAGGGAGCCATGTTTTATTCTTTACCTTTAATAAAGATCTGGCAGCAGGTAGGGGAGAGGGGCCTTCAGTTCTTCTATATCATAGTCTCTGTGCTAATTCTGCAGAGTGGAGAGTGGGCACGAAGAAATTGTATTAAGATGGTATGGGACAAAGAGGAGTTGGACTGGGGGAGTGGGCGAGGAGAGAAATATAGATGGAAAGTAATTGATATTTAACCAGTTTTCCCCCTTCCCCCCCCTTCGTTTTAACTTGCAGATATCCTTGATTTGCAGAAGGCATCTCAAAATGTTGTGTCGAGCTGCTCTGAGCCCTCTTGTCCGTTCCCCTGGATGGTGCTTTGTGTTACCGCCACATGCCATCGCAGCCATTTCCCGTTTATGTATGTATGAGAGAAAGCACACATTTCTAAAATGTTGGTCAGTATGTGTCTGGGCATGCCTATGCTCTTTCCTATGTTGAAAGGAAAATCATCTCATTAACATCATTCAAAACTTACAACGTCTGAAGTGAACTGCAGTTGAAGCTCTACTTTCTCAGTGTTACTTTCTCCCTTAGCTCAGTAATATTCAGCTGGATGTCTGTGTGTTTTTCATTCTGACATGCATTTCGAGGAAAAAAAATCAGTTATGAAAGTACTTGTGCTGTAAAAGTTCTTTATTTCAATCTCATACATTCCTGGAAAACAAGATCTGATTGTGTCTGCTCCCCCGTCTGCATTTTCAGATGTCTTGAGTAAAGCATAGAGCAAAACTTAAATTTACTTGGATTAGATTCAAGTGGAAAGATGCATGCAGGAAACCTGAGTGTAAATACATAGGTGCCCTGTAAATAGTTCTTCCCTGAAAACCTAACTTAACCATTCAGTGTCTGCTTGATTAGTGGTCTGAAATAGAAAAGGCAAGGATAGATAAACTCTATTATATCAAGAGAGTAACTGTTTACCATTGCATGCAAGATTAATTTCCCACTAGTCTGTGTGTTATCAGTTCTCTTTTATTAATGATTATATGAATTAGATGTTAAAATCTTGAAAATTCTAAACTTGTTCTTTATGAGCTACAGCTCTGTTGACTTCTGTATTTGTAATATTTCTAAATATTCCACATTTTCTGAAGTCAGTAATTTTCATAGTGCTAACTATGAGAAGTTTGTTCCCAAGTATTGACAGTATCCAGCAGTGGAGCGACTCTTGCCACTTCATCAGTTGTGATCTAAAGCTGCAGTGATCATATATCACAGGGATTTTTTTTCTGTTCTCCACTGTTTTCTGTTTTTTCTCCACGTTTTTTTTCTGTTCTGTTCAGCTCGTGTATTTTGAAATTCTGCTTCTTTACTCCTGAGAAGCAAGCCTTGTGCAGGCTACATAGAAGGATCTGCAGTGCCAAATACTTAAGTGTGTTTCATATGTTTCCCTTCCTTTATTAAGGAAGTGAAACTGTTTACAGGTATGGGATATAAAAACTGGAATGCCTTTAAACCTACTTGTCCAAAACCTGGACTGGATGGCTATGTCAGTTCCTCCCTGATTGCATGTGCAGCAAGTTAATGGGTTTGCATTTCCAGAAATGTTTTGCATGTGGAACGTGGGAGCTGATTTCACATCTCAGTCCCATGTAAAATAACTAAAAAAGATAGATTTATGCAGCCACAGAGGAAGATTAATGATTAGGACTTTAGTGGAGATGAATTGAATTCTCTGCTTGTTCTAGAACTGTTGTCTTTTCCCTTATTTTTCTGAAAAAATAAATGGTTTCTTTTCAGATACTGGTTATTTCTCAACAGCTATCTTCTTGGAACTTTCTAAACCCTGAAGCCAAGAGAACTGGAAATGAACTCCTTTCTGGTTATACTATGTAGGTTAGGCAAATACTAAATAGTAGTACTAAACAGTAAGGTGTAAGGCTGGAAATAACAGTCAAATTGTACTCCTTTGTCCAGTCTTTCCTATGTATTGTAGACCTTATTTACATTCACAGGTATTCCCTCGTGAAAATTGGGGTAAATGAAACTCCTCTCTAAATTCCGTTTTCTGTTTTTGTATGTGGAACATGTTAGTGCAGCCTTCATTTATGATTAGTCATTTAAGCTTCTTCTGTGTGTATAATGAACAAAAGATTTATTTAATTAAAACATTGTTAAATTACAAGTTTTTCTTCTATGTAGCACAATGTTCATTCCCGTCTTTCTCCAGTAACACCAAGAATAGGCACTTTAACTTATAAATGAATCTATTTCGTATTATAGAGCACCAAAATTAGAGATACTGAAGATATGAAATAAAATCAGGTAACTCTGACCATGGCATAGAATTCAGTTTACTGGGTTGTAAAGAAGCCTCTGCATCTTCAGATGATACATTGGCTAGGATTGACTAGAATAGAATAGTTAGTTGTAAGACTCTTAGAGTGGTCACCTAGTCCCACAGCTTGATGCTTCGGGACTGCCCAAAGCTAAAGCACATTGTGGACGTTGTCCAAATGCCTCCTGAACATTGACAGGCTTGGAGCACAAGCACATCTTCAGGAGGCCTGTTCCAGGGCTTGAACACCACCATGCGATGTTGAGCTCCTATGTCCGTCTTCTCCCTTCAATTCTCCCTAGCTGAGCAGTGTGCAAAAATACCTGGCTTCAAGATGTTGTAAAAGCTGTTTCTTTTCTAACAGTCAAGCTCTCTGTGCTACTTTAGACTGGAAAACTCTCTTAACTGTATCTAATGAGGCAAGGCAAAGGAGATTGTTTTCAAAACTAGTCCTTGAGATGTGAGCTATATAGGCTCTTTCACAGTGTCTTTCAGTTTGGTCTTCTAGATTCCCAGAGTCAGAGCTCTGTGATGCATGGGATATTGCCTTCTATACGTTAGGTATGGTTAGTGCTGCTCAGATATTCCTGTTTCTCAGTTTGTTTTGGTGAATTGAAAGCTAGCTTCTCATTCCCAGTCACTGAGACTTGTGTATTGTGAAGGGTTAAAAGTCTGAATGAAACACTTACAACTGCTTTTTCTTTTCTTTTTTTCTTTATCCACAGATGTCCCTTGCCATAACCAAAGATTAAGGAATGAATCCATCCGTTGTTGGAGCAACATTCCATTTATCACCATGCCACTCAGCCGTGCACATGGAAAATCATTTGCACACCGCAGTGAGCTGAAGCATGCAAAGCGGATTGTAGTAAAGCTGGGTAGTGCTGTTGTTACTCGAGGGGATGAGTGTGGCTTGGCCCTTGGGAGGCTGGCTTCTATTGTAGAGCAGGTAATTCTGTGACTGACCATTTGTGTTAACTTCAGGTACTCAGTGATTATTGGATGTTACAGAAGACTGTAGTGAACCATCGTAAAGTACTGATAGTTCTTTAAAACAATGTGTTAGCCTTTCCCCTTTCAACCCCCATGCTGCAGTACTATGAACCATGTAACTCAGTAAATTGTTTTTTGAAGGTGTGGTGGGTTGATTGTGACCATCAGCTAGCTAAGCATCCACACAGGTTTTTGTTTGCTCCCCTCACCTCTGCCCCACCAGCAGTGGGATTGGGAAGAAAATGAGAAGAGCAAAAGTAAGAAAACTCATGGGTTGAAATAAAGACAGTTTAAGAAGTGAAGGAGAGGGGAAAAGAAATCAGTGATGGCACTCAGTACCTCACACAAGCAGACTGACGCCGCCCCGCTAGTCCTTGAGTGGTGGCCACCTTGGAAGACAATCTCCTGTGTTTTGCTATTCTGTAACTCTAATTTTATTACTGTGCATGACATTATGTGGTGTGAGAGGTCCCTCTGGCTAGTTTAAGGTCAGCTGTCTCAAACGTGTCCTCTTTGAACTTTGTGCCCAGCTGCTAGCCTACCTGCTGGGAAGTGGAACAAGGAAAGCCTTGGTGGCTGTGCAAGTGCTGCTCAGCATGGGGGAAAGATAAGGCTTTGATGCTGTGCAGGCACTATTTAGCAATAGGCAAAACATTGGAATTTTATCAAAACTGTTTTAGAGCTGAAATCCAAAACACAGTATCATACAGACCCCTATAAGGAAAGCTAACTTCACCTTGGCCAAACCCAGTATAGAGGGAGAGATTTGCACAGTGAGGTTTTTATGCAATAAGTAAGAGACGTGGCTGGGGCATTAGTTGTCTCTAGTGGGAAGGTGGCACTGAAGTATGTGAACTCTGCAAAACAAATAAGTCAACCCTTTGTTCTTGATCAACTGAGCATTTGCAGAGTTGTTCCAGAGAAAAGCCTGAAACCTCATTACTTGTAGGAAAAACTGATGGGATCAACTCATGTAGTTCTTCTTTAAAATGAAAGGGTTATCTTGGCGAGCACTGGACATGTCCTTTCTGGGAAATAAAGTTAACGTAATATATTAAATTCATGTAAGACATTTAGCTTTGGGGCTTTGAAAGGAATCTGGCCAGATACATGTAAGGAGGAAGTAATCGAAAGCTTTACTATTGAGAGTTGGCCTCTTCACTTCCAGAATTCAAAGTTACTGGATAATGGTAGCTTTGGGAATAGATGGATTCAAGCATGTTTTTGTCACAAAAGCTGTTATTGTGAAAAGATGGTTTATCAGAAGTTATAGATTGCATGTCGTCCTTGGCACAGCTCCCAAGTGGCTAGGAAGGTGTGCAGAAGTATCTTGAAGGCTGATTGCCTTGCTTTGCACATCCATAGAGAAATCAAAACGCTTGTGTCAGCAGGAGTTGGTGAGCATGAGGTTATAGTAGCCAGAACTGTCTTGCTCAAACTTGATCGTATGCCAGGCCCTATTTCTTATTTCCTGTATTTACAGGTCTCAATGCTGCAGAATCAGGGACGAGAGATGATGATTGTCACCAGTGGGGCTGTAGCTTTTGGAAAGCAGCGGTTGCGTCATGAGATCTTGCTTTCTCAGAGTGTGAGGCAAGCACTTCATTCAGGCCAGAGTCAGCTAAAAGATATGGTGAGAGGCTGGTGGCACTCCTGCTTTTCCTTGAGTGTTGTGTACTGCCTGTTCAAGTCACTGCCTGACAGCTGCTCTTTGTCTTTGTAGGCTATTCCAGTCTTGGAGGCCCGAGCCTGTGCAGCAGCTGGGCAGAGTGGACTAATGGCTCTGTATGAGGCCATGTTTACACAGTACAGCATCTGTGCTGCTCAAGTAAGGTGTTCCTTCTTTCCTAGACTGACTTGCTACTTTTGGAGCTTATTATTGTCACATAAATGGTAGCTTATACAAGAGTGCCTTGTTAAATATTTCTGAAATGGAGTTATCTATCGTCAAGATAAAATGAATACGCTTTTTCTTATTGGAGTTCAGGTGTGTCCTGCTCTTTTGTAGTGGGGAGGGTCTGTTAAGATCTCTTCGCAAAAGCTAAAGTTGGTGGTCCAAACTGAGGGTTTAAAAACCACAAGTGACTAAACTGCGACACATTTTGTAAAGCTGACAGAAGTGCATATCCACACTTTAGAACTTGCTGTCCGTCTGCACTTCGAACCTTTCCAACTTGCAGGAGATGATATCCCTGGCCTGGGTCTTACACCGAAGGCTGGAACTGTATCAGTTGAACTACTCTTAAACAGGCTTTGCTTATCTTAGATACTCTGAAAATACAGAATTGCTTTAACTGTAAGGCCTTATTTGTTTAGACACTTTTCACGAATTTAGGAGCCTAGTATGAAGTCTTCTTACTGTAATATGGTAGAGCTGGTATGGCCAAATTGTTTATCATACAGCTAAAAATTACTATAGGTCATGCTGGATTGTAGTCTCATTCAAATCTGTAGACAGCTATCATTCCTTTGATATAAAAGAATTAATTGCCCGTGCCAAAAAACTTAGCATAGACATTGATTCCAAGTGCTGTTGTAACATTTGAGTGGTGTAGTTGTTTGCTTAGTTCTCAAATGTTCAATGACAGAGTAAGAACAACAACAACAAAAGTCTCTCCAGAGCAGACATTGAGGGGTTTTTTTGTCTTAAAACACCAAAAGAAAGGGATGCTATCTGCATGCAGGAGGCAAGATTATTTCAGAAGAACAGGTGAGTTCTAGTGAGCAGAAGAAAAGTCTTGATATAAAGCATCCCTTCTGCTTGCTACAAGTAGGAACATTAAAGTGGGAGGAAAAACTGGAAAGGCAACATCTTGAGCAATTTATTGAATTGTCTAGGGTCTTAGTAGTTATCATCAGCATCTATGTTCTGATTACAATCTTTTTTTCCAAGTTCATTCTTGGAGGGTGTGACCTATCAGCTTGAGATAGCCTATTACAGGCTTCAGTGGAATAAACCTGATAATGTTGTGGAAAGAATATTTGTGGCTTGTATTCTGTATCTTTTAAATGTGGCTTTTGTTTCTTTAGTGACCCAAAAAGCATGACTGTGTTATGTCATGTTAGTACATAAGTTTATATAATGTTCTCATAGGAAAGGTGTTAGGCTAAGTAATTTCTTTCTTCCTTTTAGATTTTAGTCACCAATCTGGATTTCCATGATGAACAGAAGCGTCGCAACTTAAATGGAACATTACATGAGCTTTTAAGGATGAATATTGTCCCTATAATTAACACTAATGATGCAGTTGTTCCACCTCCAGAGCCAAACAGTGATCTGCAGGGGGTAAATGTGGGTAAAGTATTGCAAGGGGGTGGGGGGTCCTGCTTGCAGAGGGTAGAATGCTGATGTGTACTTGACTAACGCCATAACCGGGGACCTCTGAAGTCTACAGCAGAGAAACTAAGATACAGAATTAGTATGTGGACAGAGGGTACTGGAAGACTATGTTGACTTGTCTGTATTTGGCATGATACGGTGTTGCAGGGTGTAACCAGGGCAAATATTGTCTGCTTTACTGAAAGCAAGCATGCCTCTGCAGGTCATCTAAGCCAGCACCCGTTCTTAAAACAGTGTCAGTTAATCTGGGCATTAAGGTGGAGAATGCAGGTACTGCTCACCCAGCTTGTTATTTGGATACCACTTTACTAAAGCGTATCACAAGATCACCTTTGAAGTTTCCAGTGGGTGTGGAAAAAGTAGCTCAGAAGGATTTGTTAGTGCTGAGGTAGATTGTTTTTTTGTGTTGGCACCTAGTTCCTCACACTATTCACTGCTTCTGGTACGCATGTGTATTGCAGGTTATTAGTGTGAAGGATAACGACAGTCTGGCAGCGCGACTGGCTGTGGAAATGAAAACTGACCTCTTGATTGTTCTTTCAGATGTAGAAGGTTTGTGAGTAATTTCTTTAATTTCTGATTTTAGTGAAGCACATCAGATTGTCAAACCAACCTCTTTTCCTGTTTTACTGATCTCTTCAGTTCATCTCTTTTACAAGGACAATTGCAATGTACTGCAATAACTCCTTAAGGCCTATACCCAATGTTGACGCTGTGGCATTAGCCAAAGACTGTCTGACACACTGTTGAATCTGTGTAGGTGAGAATGCATGTGAACCTGAGACCTATTCCAGAACCCACAATACCACGTGTACTGTGGTACTTCTGCTAGCTTCCGAGAGTTGTATGATAGTCAGGAGTAGTATGCAGGATAAAAGCTATGTGTCTTGAATCAGGAGTATAAACCAAATACTGTTCTGCAATAGTTTGTTTCTTCTGGCAGCAAGTTCTGTCAGTGAATTTTCGGTGTATTGCAAGTCCTGGTCATTGTTTTCCAGATACCTGGGTCTTGCCAGCTTTTTCTGTCTCCTTTACTTTTGGCTTACACTGCTCTAGTCTTCTGAGCTGTGTTGTTGTGACATAAGCTTGTCACCTATGGATGTTGAACTTCCTTATCTACAGAGAGGAGGGTAGTGGATACAGTTTCATATCAATGCAGTCCACATCACCCAAGTCACATAATCTTTTCATCTTCTCCAGATGGGTTTCTTTCAGTACATCCTGGACTTCCACACATGCTTGAGGCCCTGAGGAGGAATGAGGTGTCTTTCCATAATCACAGTTTCTTTTAGCAGATACAGCCGGGTTTCATGCTTGGTTCTAGTCAAAATGACTGTCTTAGAACAACTCATAAAAGCAATAGTCAAAATAGTTTGTAAAAAAACCCAAAAACCAGCACACCTGTCCTCCAAGCTTATTCATTCAATGTGACAACTTGTTTATGGAAAGATGTGTGTCCTCTACTTCCCAAGCTATCAAGGCTGGACACAGATAGACTGTGCCTGTGCTCTCTAATTTGTTGTGGCAGTATTTGTTCACATAGAATTTCTGGGAAGCGTAGTGGTGGAGTTGAAGTTTAATATGTTAGGTAAACCAAAGTGTCATTCAACTCCAAGCATAGTTATATTAAATTACTTGATTTAAAAAAATATTAATAAGAGTATGTCTCGGTAGTGTTGTGTTTCTTCTTAGTAGAATTCAATAGTTACCCTTTTTACATATTTCTGAATTGCCTGTTTTCTCACTGTGCAATCTGCCACTCAAGAATGTCATCTGAGTCTTTGGTGAGGAGGACTATTCTTTGCCTGTTCAGTTGGGGGTTTGTGTGTATGTAAGCCCTGACTTTGAACATCTAAAACCTGCAAACTGTCTCAAACCTCAAGCAAATGTCATTACCTCCAAGCTTGCTTGCTGCTATTCCGCATGTGGGTTTTTGCTTTTTTGTTTTTTAGGCTTTCAATAAACCTATACCTTTCGGGTCTGCCAGTTAAGTACTTTGTGCTTTCAGTTCCACAAAAAAAATGGAAGTTTTCAATCCTATAAAGTGGAACACAGTTTTTTAGCCTCATGTTGGTTGTTTTTGTTGGGTTTTTTTCTTTTTTCATGGGTGAGCTTTGGACATGAGGGTATATAACTGATTTTTACTATTTATTTCAGGACTCTTTGACAGCCCTCCAGGGTCTGATGACGCAAAGCTTATTGACATATTCTACCCAGGAGACCAGCAGTCTGTAACATTTGGAACCAAATCCCGAGTGGGAATGGGTGGCATGGAAGCCAAGGTAGAAATATGGAACATTTGCTTCGTATTCGGGAAGGAAAGGGAGCTACCTGAGATGATTATGCTTTGTGCTGCTGTTCAGGTGGATTATATTTAGTGCTGTGTACAGTCAGCCGGTCTCAGTATTCATTGCTGTGAGTACATAAACATGGGTGCGTTATGAGACTTCAGCATATATGTCCCTCATGAGGCTGAGATACCCACTACTGTAGTGTTAATTGCTGGAGGTTTCCCAGGGATGTGTCTGGAAAGTTGTGTGTAAAAACCAAAGTAGATCTTGACTAAGCAGGAAAAGACCAAAGTAAAAATCTTTACCAGTTATGTCACTGATTATTCCCTTTCCTGAAGAATCAGGTAAGGCACACTCTTGAGTATCAGAGCATGGACTGGAAAGTGGTAAAAGGAGGAGGCATTTGTAACTATGGGATGTACAAAGTTAATTCAGAAATTACTTTCCCTTATCTGTCTTCTAGGATAAGTTTAAACAATTCCAGGTATTGAAGGTAAAGCTGCCAAGGTCAGAGAGTACTTTTATTGTAAAAGTAATAATCTGTTAGAGTTATTTGGTGTCTTTTGAGTCCCATAGAGGCAAATCTTGATGCAGGTGTTGTAACAAAAGTTTGCTGCAGTTGAGAAGGTAGGCAACATTTTTGGAAAACTGTAGCATCGATAATAGGAAACAGATGGTAGCTCAAAGAACAAATCTCGATTTTCAGCGTGAAATTTGAGCAACAGTGAAGCAGTTGATGGTCTTTCAGTAGCTGAGTTTGATATGATAGGCCTATATGACATTTGTGTCATAGTGACTATGGACTGTAATACCAAATTGTACGACCATATTAGGAAAGCATAAGTGAGTAAGCAGAGAAGCTTTCACAATTAAATAAATGACACATACTTAAATATAGCAGTGGATAATACTGCCCAAACCTTGACTGGGAAAAAGAATGAAGGAAACCACTGGCAGTACCTCTGCGGCAAGTAGCATCTGGGATTTGAGAGAAATCGTGTTCTGCTCAAAAATGTGGAAAGAGGCTAATCTTAGGACTAGTCAGTACACCAGGATTTCAAAGGACCCTTACTAATAAGCTAATCCTGATGTAAACTTAACATACTGTAGAAGGACTAAGCAAATTTCAGTATTCCAACACTGAAGTTCAGAAATTCCTGAAGTGTGTTGAATGCTCTTTGAAAGTGTAAGTAATCAATCTGGACATCAGAGTGGGCCAAGAAATCTTGTTGAGAGTGGTGATCCAAATAACAAGTGAATCTCTTGCAACTGGCTCTGTCCTTTGCTGTAGGTGAAAGCAGCTCTGTGGGCCCTGCAAGGAGGTACTTCTGTAGTGATTGCGAATGGAACCCACCCAAAGATCTCAGGCCATGTCATCACAGATATTGTAGAAGGGAAAAAAGTTGGAACTTTTTTTTCAGAGGTAAAACCTGCAGGTGAGTACAGAGGTAATATGTACCTTGAGAGCTGTAGAGATTCCCTGAAAAACTAGAGTTAAAATTTGTCTGCAATAACTGAGAAACCACCCTCTGCTTGCAGAATGGATTTTGAAAGGTATTTTCTAAAATAGGGATAGAAACTGCTGAATTCCCTGCTCTTCTTCCCTCCAACTGATAAACTGGTGCATTAGACTTGCATTTGAAGAATGCAATGAGTAGAGTAGAAATTTTGCCTTTTGTAGTCTTGGGAGTTATCATCAAGTATCCATGATTTCAGTGTGAAAATATGGACATAGAATGTGCTGCTGAACTAAGGTCGTGTTTAGGTTTATTTTTTATCATAAATTTCTTTTATGACTCAGTCTTCTGGTATGGTAGGTAGGAATGTTTTCCTGCCACTGCATTGCTGGAACTGTGTAATGATTGCTGGATAAAATCAGACCAAAGATCCATGACTTAGCAGAATAGATACTGGAGTGATACTTTTGACTTGTAGTTCAAGCCAAGTGAATTTCTTTGTGTATAATAATCCTTAATGGATTTCTTGTGTAAATATGTCAAATCATCCTTTGAACCCACGCATCATTATGGTCAAGTGCCTTTTTGGTTAGCCCCACTATCATAAGCTGGTATCAGCAGTAAAGCTTTTAATCTTGTGGTCCCATTCTGAGTCACAAATATGGTAAATAGCAAAAGTCCGTCCCTGTGGACTGTTGTGGTGTTTACTCCAATCGTCTCTTTGTCTTCTATCTTCCAAAGCCCACACTTTGGAAATGCAAGTAGCTTTTAAAAATCAAGTATATCTGCTTACATACATGATTTTTCTCCAAAAACAGTAAAAAATGCCATATTTTGTAAAGTATGATGTCACTTCAAAAAGCTGTTTTAAGATGTCTTAAATTAGTCTAATTAATTTTATGTCCACAAGTTCCTTACTTACACTTCCCACTATAGCCCTCTATAATTTCTACTCTGGCAATTTCCATGGGACCCTTCTTAAATGGAAGTTGGGTTCAAGTCACCTGGTTTACAGGCTGTTTCAGGAGAGTTAAAAATGACAGTTTATCTGCGAGCTACTTGTGAATTCTTTGCTGAAATGCTACCTGAACACGGTGACTTGAAACAGAAACAGAACCTGTTTTATATAATTTCAGCACCGTGCTTCTAAAATGCATACAAGGAAAGACAGAGGGAAAGCAGTTTTTCTGCGAGCTGTTACTAGGGTTTTGGCTTCCATTATTGTTTGTGTGTTCCCATGCATACATTCCTCAGCTGGATACTTAAACTTTTCAAAGTTTGCCTCTTTTCTTTTGGTAGCTTACTATGCCCTGGAGACTTTGCTATCCTGTTGTTCTTTTGCCCTTTGTCAAGTCTCTCTGATACATGCTGCACATTTGCTGTGACACAGGGACAGAATCTTTGTGATGATTTTTTATGTAGGGACCATAACAGTATTTTTATGTCAGGTACATACTTTTCTGTCTTAGAATACAAGATTTTTCTTGAATTTGTCTGTTAAAAACTGTACCAGCTTTCATGCTCTGAACAAAGAATTGGAAGACAAACAGGCTAATGCCCACTTTGTCTGCATAGCATATTTTTGGGTTTTTTTGCAGGCCCTACTGTAGAACAGCAGGCTGAAATGGCTCGAGCTGGTGGCAGGACCTTGGCGGCTCTACAGCCTGAGCAGGTGACAAAACAATATGGCCAACTCGTTAAGACTGTGCATGTGTGGCAAGTTTTACAACACAGACTTACAACATAGATGGGCCCTTTGGGACAAGAATCTATTACTTCTGTGCCAGATGCATTGTTGGTATTGTAGCCTGCTCAAAGATGAGAAAAGCAAAAAGATCGTGTTCCTCTGTGAAGTAATAAGGGCTTTCATGTGGGGTTTATAAAAATTTTGATAGCATCAAATAACACACAGAAGTGAATTGTGATCAGAGCTGCTGAAGAATTGACTGGAGTAACCTGTTCCATTCACACCTGTGTGGAGTTCAGCATACAACACGTATACAAGAGCAGAGCTGTAGACAATTACTGCTCTGCAGCTGGGTGGGTATGATGTGGTAGAAGGTGCTCTTAAGGGAAGGACATGTGAGTTTGGTGAAGAAGACTGGGCAGAGAAAACAAGATAATAAAAAGCAAGGTAAAGGCTGAAGCAGTGTTCAGTCTTCTTTTTCAATGTGATGCAGGCTGGAAAAATCAGCTGGCCAGGTATCAGGAGAGTTAAGATAGTGAGAGGATGTGGTCAGCATAAATGGACTGTAGGAGCTAGATGTCTAAAAGCATGGACTTTGAGTAAGAAGTCAGTTCAGAAACGGTTTTCTCTTCCAGAGAGCAGAGATTATTTATCGTCTTGCTGACTTACTAACAGACCAGAGAGAAGACATTCTCTTGGCAAACAAAAAGGACTTGCAGGAGGCTGAAAATAAAGGTAATGTTTCAAGTCCTTCCATAGTAATGCTATGATCTTGGACCTCTCCGGGCCTCAAGACAAATGAGCAGAACTTATAATCTTCTGTCACCTGGGATTGGGCAGTGTGGGTGACATGGAATAGTGAACCCAGGAATTCAAGGGCTTGTCAGTGTAAACAGCTGCAGCTTCCTTCATTGCATAAAACAGATGCCTTCATCAGAGAAGATACTGAGGCAGTGCAAAACACCAAGTGGTGTATTGTTAAAAAAAAAAAGAAAGAATGGAACAAATATCTCTGCTACTGTCATGCATAAAGTGAGTATTTTCTGGACTGGTTAATGTAATATTTGGTTCCTGAAGGGCATTTAAATTGATGCTCTCCAAAGAGAACCGTGTCCCCTTCTGATTGAGGAAGGTTCTCTTTAGGTGGCTCAGATGAAACCCATCCTTTGGCGTTAGATTTATGCATTCATTGAGAAGCTGGAATTGAGATGTGTATATGTTGGCATAGCAAATACGTGAAAAGAACACATCATGAATTGTAATACTCTGTGGAAGGCACCACTGACCAGAGCATTTGAGGGGACATTGCTGGGTTAACTTATTGTTTGAACATGTTCAGACTGAAAAAGTTCAAGTTGTTCTTGCCCAGTCTGCACAGAAATGCTATGCATGTGTCTGTGCTTTTGTGCTTTCCGTTTGTAAAACGGAAAGATGAAATTACTGCTCAGACCTTCCAGAAGTACTGCAAAGGTAGAAATTTGTAAGAAATTCAGTCATGCATTCAGTACATGAAATAGGACAAACTTTATCTTTCTGGGTGTTGATGGTTTGTGCGGTTGCTTCATGCACAAAGCGCTTAAACCACATTAACTGAAAATGTGGTGGAAGAAATCATCATATTTGAGGGTTTTTATTGTGACTACTGGACTTAATGCTGTGTATGTTTAATCACAGGTAGGTTACTTGCTAGGGTGTGGGAAATACCTTAATTTTCCTTAGGTTCAGCACTCGTTTAAGTCACTTTTGCTTGAGCCTAGGAAGACCAATCTATCTTCATCACAGCTTTTTCTTTCTTTTAGGGAGATTAGCACTCCCTTTGTTGAAACGCCTAAGTCTGTCTACTTCAAAGCTGAACAGCTTGGCTATTGGTCTGCGTCAGATTGCAGCATCCTCACAGGACAGCGTCGGCCGTGTGATTCGACGAACTCGAATAGCAAAAGACCTGGATTTGGAGCAGGTGACAGTGCCAATTGGTGTCCTTCTTGTGATCTTTGAGTCTCGTCCTGACTGTCTTCCACAGGTATGTAAGGAAGGTAGATTACACTGTTGGGTATTTCTGTTGGTGAGCAAGTAAGAGACTACAAGAAGTATTGTTTCAAAGGACTCTGGCTTGGATTCATCTACAATTGATTTTGTTGGCATCCCTATTTTTTTATGCAGAGATCTTTTCAGAACTTGCTTCTGCAGTGTTCAGTTAATCATTTGTCTTATGCCAGGATTAAGACAGGTGTGTTAAGGGCAAATGCCTTCCTTTGCAGCACTGTGTGGAAGTATTGCTGTAAGTAAATGCTGTTATAAAATGCATGACAATATGGGTGCTGAACTAATGCTGCAGAGGCAACCTTGGTCTTACTTTCTAACTCCTAACTACTGACCAACTGAAGTAGATTTTAAAATGAAAACAAAAAAACCCCCTTGATTATCAACATTTCTTCCCACAATTAACATTAGGTATCTAGGAAGCTTGATTGAGGAGTTCTCTAACATATGAGCAGGTGTTTGAGTAGAAAAGGATGGGTACAGCCACTTGAAGAGGATGTGAGGCTCAACTAGTGGACAGCTTTGTACTTCATGCCAGATTTTTGTGAGTAGTCCCCATTTCACAGTGAAAAGGAGTATGCTGTAGGAAGAAACAAAAAGGCACTAGTCTCCCTTGACTACCAGCTCAGTTTGTTACCGATAACCAGTACGTTATGTTGTTGAATTCTAGTCTGTCTTCCTGGACTTCAACCCAGGTCTCTTGCCTTGCGTAGCTGATGTCTTCCTCTTTCTCTTCACTCTGTCTTAAAACTAACAGCAGACTGACTCCTGTTGGCTTCCCTGCCCTGCCCTCCCTTCCCCTGCTTTGTTTTACAGGCTTGGGATAGCTTGTCTTGGTAGTTGCTGTGCTTCTTGCCTGTTTCCTGTCCTCATACTCACATCAGGCTTCCTGATGCAACTTCAGAGGATCACCTTTAATAACTCTGTGTTTGAATTGCATGATTTCTGTCCCATCCTGTATCTGATAGCAGGAGGGTCTCTGATTGCAGAGGAGCAGTTCCCTCCTCTTAGTTTACTACTGCATCTCATGCTTGTTTGGGTTAAGATTTAATAAGCTTCTAGTGAGCATATACAAACAGCATGTTTGCCTCTAATACAAGGCAAAATTGCAAGCATCCTTCAGAGACTGTTTTATATAAATTCCACCAAATTCAGTTGTTGCTCTGAACTATAGTCATGCTCTATTAGTCTTTGAGACTGAACCATTTTGAAACCCCTTACCTTGTGTCCTACTTTTAATCACACAAGTTTTTGATTTTTGTGTCTTAATTCTTGGTATTTTTTTCTTCTCCTTTTTTCAAACCAGGTCAAAACCTTTCTTTTAATCTTATCCCTCTTTATTTAAATAAACTTATTTGTTTAGTTTTCATTTGTGATACTGATCTGGAGGGGCAGATACTTAGAAGGTACTTTTAAAATACAATCAGGCGGCTTTTTAATGTCTAGTTATATAATTTAAAAAGACACACGATAGCTATGTAAGGCAGACTTCCCAGACTGCTATACTTCCGTGTGTTTTTCTAAAGTGTTTCTTATTTTTCAATATTCTTTTCCAATGAGGTAGAATATCAAGCATTGTGATTATTATTGCCCATTTGATACTAGAAGGGGAAAGATCTGGCTGGTTATTTTATGAATCAGGATCTGAAGTGTGCCACCAAGCTAACTTCTTGTTAGGTGTGAGCCTGGCTAATTTTGGCATCAGCATCTCAACAATGTACAATAGATACTCTGATGAGTGTAGGTTTGGTGATGATATATACAGGTGATGATGATGATATGTATAATCTTTCCCAGAAGATAGTAATACAGCAAAATAACTTAAAATACTGAGTTTGTTCATTCTAAAGGTTGTGGAGCGGAGGTGATTTTGTTTTTCGAAGGAGTACATGCTTTTAAACTTTTTTTTAAGTTGGTGGACAAATTGTGAGTCCATTGTGAATGAAGTTGGGATGAGGAGTACAAAAAAGGATACAAAAGTAAAATAAGTTTTGAAAAAGAGATTTATTGTGTCTGACATGCTCCTAGGTAGAAAAGAACGAAAACCTCTTGTGTTGCTGGACTTAAATGGGTGAAATCTGACACTTTAAACAGAAGGGTAGCAATATCTGTCGGGTTCTTCTGGTGATAAACATGGAAGCAAAGATGATGCTGGGCCTATTGTCTGAAATATTTTTTTCTCCACACTTAGAGCAAGTGTTGTCTGTCTGTGACTGCTATTTTAGACAGCATGATGAAAATGTTTTTCCTGTTCATAGGAAGAGCTTATTTGCCACTCTGTGCTGGAATGGCGAGGCACAAGAGTTCTTGCTCCTGAAATTATTCTCCTTGGGGTAATTGCCCACACAGTTACCCAATTCATATGAAGCCATATGAAACTGTGTCCATAGTTTCCTCTGACTTGTTCACTGTAGTCTTCCCATGGCAATAGTACCCTGAAAACTCAAGTTTGTTCCTGAAACACTAGCACATTTAATTTCTGGAGTTAAATGTGGTGCTACTTGTAATGGTCTTTTGGAGCTAAAAAAAGAAAACTGTAGACTAATATTGAGTAAATCAACTGAACAAAAAATCCTGGTTTTATTTTGTGGGTGTTATTCTGACGGAAGAACCAAATGACATTTAAGGGTTGTTTTTTTTTCCCTGTAATAAACTCATTTGACAGGTGTCTGCTTTGGCTATAGCCAGTGGAAATGGTTTACTACTTAAAGGAGGGAAAGAGGCAGCAAATAGTAATCAAATCCTTCATCATCTGACACAAGAAGCACTCTCTATTCACGGAGTCAGAGATGCAGTGCAACTGGTAAGCACCTAGGGTTAAATCAACTATGTCTTTGGTATGCTATGTATAGAAAGTGTAGGCAAAACTTGAGAGTTCAAACTGTAAACTCTTTGTATTGCAACTACCACAGGTGAACACAAGAGAGGAAGTAGAAGATCTCTGCCGTTTGGATAAGCTGATAGATCTTATCATTCCACGTGGTTCATCACAGCTAGTCAGGAATATCCAGAAAGCTGCTAAGGGAATCCCAGTGATGGGACACAGTGAAGGGATCTGTCACGTGTATGTTGACACGGATGCCAGTGTTGAGAAGGTCACACGAATAAGTAAGCTGTGGGAGGGTGATTTGAATCTCATGGGTGTAATTGAACTTTGGACTATGCAATGTAGTTATGGTAATTTATAATTCATATAATATCCAAAATATTTGTTGTAAATATGTATGTATTTATGTAACCAATTATTTACTCTTAAACCTCAGTCCGAGACTCAAAGTGTGAATATCCTGCTGCTTGTAATGCTCTGGAAACTCTCTTAATTCATCGAGACTTGCTGAGAACCCCGTTGTTTGATCAGATCATAGACATGTTGAGAGTAGAACAGGTTAGTCACTCATACTTGTGTTTTGTTTTGTGGTTTTTGTTTGATTTTTTTTCTAAAACTTTAGAAGCATTTGGTCTGGCTGGTGTAGCCCTGTTTACATGGCATAACACTTTAGTTACCCATATGTGTCTTTGTACATGTCAATGAAATTTGCTTCTACATACAGTGTCAAGTGTTTCTGTAGAAATTATCTGAAAGTAGCTTATTCAGGACAGCTACAGACTGTTACTGGGATACTTTTGCTATATACTTCCTTGTATATAGCAAAAATAATCTGCTGCCTTAAAAGAGCATATACACAACCCTTTCTCTACCCTTTCCAATTCAGCCAGATGCAAAGCCTCTTCTTCCTGAATCTATCTATTAATTTAGCTTATTACCCAAGTGAATTCCCTTCTGTTTTTATCCTTTCTGAACTTGCTTCATACACGTGTTTTTTTTAAATTTTCCTCTTGCATGCCCTTTATTCCTACCCGTTTTCCCTCCTGGTATGTCAAAGGACATCAAAAGGCCAGTTGTACTAATTAGTTGTCTAGACACAAGCAATGTTTTTTCAGTAAAGGTAGCAGAGATGCATCAGGAAGACATATCCATGAAGTAGTATGAATTGCACATAAAATCAAGGGTTTTCACACAGTACTGTGTATTTGGCAAATAGAGTGTACAGGCAGTGATTAATGCAGGATAGAGAGGTCATACATTTCAATGATGTTAAAAGGGTTATAGTAAAAGAAGCTGATAGGTAGGCAGGAGCAAGTTCTCAATGTTTGGGGCTTTTTAATGTCTCGTTTGGTTGTTTCTTGGGAAGGGTAGACTGCAAGGTTGATGCATCTTGGATGGCAGGAATATGAGTACTAGTGCATTTCCACCACCACCCACCCATCTCCTTATAAAGTGGGGAGGATATTACCTCTGTCCAATCTGACGTGACAACAAGAAACATGCAAATATTGGGCAGGATTATGCAATAAAGTAATTTATAGTTGCACAAGAAAATGCTGGTTTATAGATGTCTTCTTAAAAGCCCTCACATTTAGTAGACTTAAGCCTTATTTCCCATTTATGCTTGTCTTGTCAAAATTTCTTGTGTTTCATTTGCATGGGATTTCTGTGCTGTATCTGTTCTAAATTATCTCTCATTGTTTAGGTGTTTCAGCAGAGGTTGATAATGTGTTAAAATCTTTTTTATAACAAATGAAAAATATCCGTGTGAGTTTTCTTGGCTTTGGACCCAGTAACTTTGTGTCTGAGATGTTCTTCAGAGAGGGCTGGTATCAATTTATAAAGTAAAAGGATAAAAGCCGTTCAAGATGTTAAGACTTCTGTAGGTGCCAACTTGGAAGCATTCCTTTTGTTATTCTCTGCATTGCATTGCTGTCTTAAAACAAAGTCTGGCTGCAGATTTTAGCTGTTTTCCTAGCAGTGCTACACTGGCCTTTTCTGCCTGATGACTAAGTGATGCAATTGCTTTAAGTAATTTCAGATGATTCCTGAATTAGGAGCTTGTCATGGTGGGTAGCCAATCTAGCATGTCAGTTATTGTACCTTGTAGCTAATTCACCTATGTGCCAAGTTTACCAAAGTATAGGTGTATTTTTCTTACACTGCATGCATGTTGTGAATTAACTCCAGTCAGTGGCTAAGCACCATCCAGCTGCCTGCTTACTCTCCCCTGCTCCAAGTGGGACAGGAGGAGAAAATGAGAGCAAAAGCAAGGAACCTTGTCAGCTGAAAGATAGCTTGATAAGTGAAGGAAAGAGGAAGAAGAAAGGGGACAAAGAGGAGGAAACAACCCAATAAAAAAAGTAAACCCCAAAACAAAACTAAAAACCCACCGGCCCCCCAAAATACCCACAAGGCAAAGCTAATTATTTGCTGTCTGCCACAAACAAACCAATGCCCAGCCAGTCTCTAGAGCAATGCCTACCTTCTTCAAAAACCCCCTCCCCTCAGTTTGTATTGCTGCACATGACATTGTATGGCATGGAATACCCCTTTGGTCAGTTCTGGTCAGCTGCTGGCTCTGTCCCCTCCCAACTTTCTGCACACTCCCAATCTTCTTGCTAGGGGCACAGAGATGGAGCAGGGGGGAAGAGAGAGCCTTGATGCTGTGCAAGCTCTGTTCAGCAACAGCCAAAACATTGGTGGGTTTTTAACACAGTTTTAATCACAAGTCCAAAACATAGCACCACAGGGACTACCATCCATCCCATATTGAGTACAAGAAGCTACACTTTCACCTGAAAGGCTCTGGTATGGTCAGTAGCCACAAAATGTTTCTGGTATTGCAGGTGAAGATTCATGCTGGCCCAAAGTTTGCATCTTACTTGACATTCAGCCCTTCAGAAGTGAAATCTCTGCGCACAGAATATGGGGACCTGGAGTGCTGCATTGAGGTGGTGGACAGCGTTCAAGAAGCCGTTGAACATATCCACAAGTATGGAAGTTCCCATACGGATGTTATTATCACAGAGAATGGTTAGTGACCAGGCTTCTTCTTTAAGCTGCTGTTTTGGTTTGACTGCTAATTCCTGGTGTTAGAGTAAGTAACTATATTGTAGTAGTTCTTCTCTTGGGTCTGTGCCAGTTCAAAACTTTACTAGAGCTGTGCCAAGAAAAAGGTTGACTCTCCAACCAAACCAAGCCCAGAACTTCTGAGAATCAGCTGCAGTAAGGTCATGTTGATCTGCGACTGGCCAGTGTGAGTCAAGTAGGCTTCTGTTTCTGTATTTCTTTCTGAGCTTAAATGCATGTCACTAAAAAGCATGCATTTGATACCATAACCACTGCCACAAGACCTGGTGAAACTAGTGATTTGTACTGGAAATAGAGTTGCTTTTGAATGTCTGTCTTGTTGCTACAGGCTACTGATCTCCAAGTTCACACACTTGCATGTGGCATTTCTGCATTGTACGTCTCAAATATTACCTGCAATAGCAATTGAGTTTAGGATTTTTCAGTAACTGGAGCAATTCCATGGTTGACACTATTGGAGAGCTGACAGTAGCTTAACTATCGCAGTTTGAATGACAAATGCTGTTTGGGGCAGCTGTTCTTTCTCCCTGGTCATGCAACTAAATCCCTCTTTGAAGGCTCTAAACTAAATGGAGTTAGAATTGGACATCTTTTTGCTTTTTTCTAATCTTTGCAAGCTTCTTCTAAGATTTGCAGTATCTACTTGATAAGCATACTGGGAGGAAGGTATAAATGAGCTTGGCTTAGCCCAGGCTGTTTAAGTACTGTCTGGTAAGGTGGCATGTGAAAGATATGTTGTTATATCCGTTCGCTGTTTTATGCTGTGTTTATTGGAATACATGATCATTCTGTATGTAATGGATTTTACTTTTGTCTCTGCCTCTTTTGCAGAGAAAACAGCAGAGTTCTTCCTCCAGCATGTGGACAGCGCTTGTGTTTTCTGGAATGCCAGTACGCGATTCTCTGATGGCTATAGATTTGGACTTGGTAAGAGGGAGGATATTGTGGGGTTGTGACTGCAGAATTTTCTGGTGTGTGAAAAGTGTGGCAGTATGAACCCTGAAAGATAGGATTAGTCTCGTATCTTACTGTCTAAAAAAGGTTTTCAGGAAAGGTATTGTATGAAAAGTTGAAGCCTAGAAATTTCGTCCACACAAAGATGTTTTGGATCCTTTGAAGCTCTATTCAATTGCAATAAAGTACGCTGCATGCATATAGTGATAGAACAATGCAGTACAGGATGTGAAAGTGCTGAACAGCTTTCCGTTTGTTTCTAATAATGCTGTAAAGAATGCAATGCTTTGGTCCTGCTGGGCAGATTGAGATGCTGTCCAGTGTGCCAGTCCTGTAGTAGTATTAAGGAATGAAGGGCAGGAACCAAACTGAGTATCAGCTGCTTAAATAAACAGGTGCACCTACTGTGAATTGCAGAAGACAAGGGAAACATTCTTTCATGAGGTGGAAAATCAGAAGTCTCCACTACACACTATTACTGTGTCAGCTGGAACAGTGTTCCATGTGACTAAAAAATTCCAGTTAAGGTCTTTCAATATCTCCTTAATGTGATAAAAAGGACAGAAGATCATAATCTTACTAGTTTTACTTTTTTTTTTTTTTTTTTTAAGGATTATGCCCTCAGATCAGTCTAAGATCAATGTAAGAGATACCTCTCTCTCTCTTGCATCTTTTTCTTTCTGAAAGTAACTGTAACAGCCAGAAGTATAAACATTACAATTTAAAATGTAATTGTTAACTCCTTGAGCTTCTCTATCAGGTAAATAGAACTGGTATTTGGAGAGGAGCAGAGAATGGCAGGTCCCTGCAACGCAGGCAGCTTTTTTACTTAGAGGTGCAAAACCGTTTAGTATGAACATCATCAGAGGATTAATTGGCTTTATCTTGGGTGTTTCCTACAGGTGCTGAAGTGGGAATTAGTACTTCGCGTATCCATGCACGTGGACCAGTGGGAATTGAAGGACTCTTAACTACGAAGTGGTTGCTGAGGGGGGACAATCATGTTGTTTCTGACTTTTCAGAGCATGGGAGCATGAAGTATCTTCATGAGAGCCTCCCTCTCCCTCAGAGAAATGCCAGCTAAAAACGTTGGGGAGAAAACCCAGGGGTATAATTATTTCCTGAAGATGTTCAGGCTTCAGGATAATCTCTGGTGAAGGAGTTTGTTTTTCATCTTCAAAAACATTGTCTTTGATCATTGTGCAGTACAATGAATACAAAATGATCCCATCAGTGAGAATTTCCCCTCCCCACTTTCAGTTTCCTTAAATAGTATCTGCAAACTGACTTCGCTTCTCCTAGAGACAGATTTTTTCAAATCGTACAGGTAACATAAGGAAGGATTTCAGTATCGACTACATTCCTTTTTTATCCCAGTGCTCCTTGTAGCAAGTATGTTTGGTGGTGGAGCATAATTTTTTTTTTCCTAAGTTTTGTTTTATTCGAGTACCTGTTCTGGAGAACAGACTCAATAGTTTTGGTTTTGAGGGGTTTTTTCTTCAGACTTATGATCATGGCATCTCTTTAAAGCCAGAAAGCTTTATGCTTAATTCCTTTCTATTTGATCAGTCTTGAGATAGGGGGACAGATGTTCCAAATGTATAGTAAGCTTTTGACCAAGAAACCTTTTATATCCAATTCTTTGTATTGTTGACTATTGTAGATAAATAACATAATTGTCTGCTACATTAATTTTGTTACTTATTTGTATCAAAGGTTTATTTTCCTTTGGTTTTATATGAAACTTACTCCAACAACACTTTGATGATGGCTTGTCCAGAATGAAGCTCTCCATCTGCACGAACGCTCCCCTTGGTACACTGCAGCCCCGCTGCACGGCTGGCGGCCCGAGCTCCCCGCCGGCTGCAGGACATCCCGCTCTTGGTCCAGCACTGCTGGGGGGTCCCGGTGTGATACCGCCCTGCCAGGGCGCCATTTCCTTTCCTGCCCGCCGCTCTCCACCACTGTCCTGGCATGGGTGGTGGACGCACCACGCTCAGGATCCTGTGCTGCTGCACCCCTTTCTCCAGTCACAGGGGCATCATGACGGCACGGGGTGCATCTCCCCTCTGAGTAGGATGCTGAGGGCCAGCGGACACGGGTGAGGCGAGCGAGATGCCTTGGTAGGTGTGGATGGCTCCTGGTCGCTGAAGGTGGCATGGCAGGGGAACTTAGGTCAGCACCAGCGGGTTGCGACACAGAAGCTTACGGGGGGGCTTTGCCTGGCCGTGAGGGCCGTGGTGCCATCGCGATGACGGGCGATGCGTGCGCTCAGCCCCGGGTACGCAGATATCTGGCAGTGGGCGGGCCCAGGGCAGGGCAGTGGTACTGAGGCTTGCCTGCCTGGGCTTGCTGGCGAGTAGCAAGGAAGATGGCTTCAGACCCCTATTCCTTGGAAGTGAAGGTGAGGGAAGGACACTGAGGAGGGGGGCAAAGTTGGGAACTGCAAGGAGGGGTTTAAAGTCCTTGTAGGGGGAGAGAGCTGTTCAGGAGCGATTCCCTTGGAGCAGGCCAAGGGAGCAGATTAGTTCTCGGCACAATGTGAGGATTGTGCCCAGGAAGGCAGTTCCAGCACCTGTCTGTATTGTGTAAACTCTGTTAGTCAGTCTTCTGCATCGTGCACTGTACCTTCCTCGGGTCTTGATGTCTCCGTAGCTCTTAGTGATCACTAGGCACCTCCCGAGAGTCTAAAGTGCATTGCCTCATCAGTGTACTGCCTGTTGAGCCTTTCTTGTCTTGCAATTATAGCTTAAGGTGTGGATCTGTCTGGTGTCTATCATATTGGAGATATTTCTGAGCAGTCACATCTCACAGTGGTGAGCCAGGTGGTGCCTTCAGCTCCACTTCTGTGAGTTCTCTTTTGACAGAGTGGTCTTCAGGGATCACATCCCCATGTGCATAACAGTCTTTTGTCTTAAAGCTTGGCTTCTTGCTCATCCATTGTTCTGCTTTTCATGGCTCTCATCTCCGCTGATGGCTGCAGCAGTCACCACTTTCCAGGGCTGCTGTAGAGCACCTGCACTGTCCTGGCACATCGCTGCTGGCATATTCCCTATGGAAGTCATTCTTGCTCATGCGCTTATCACGTCTCACAGTCAACGTTGCTTGGGGTATTGGGTGTCTGTGTCATGGTTGGAGCTGCCCTGCCCAGGGGTGTAGCAATACTAAAGACAGGGTAGCACAGCCTCAGGGTGGTGTGGTAGTACATTCATCTGTCTAGATACTTCTGGCAAAGCCGATACAGCTAATCTTTGGGCTGTAGATGGCTGGCACAGTTATCTTGATTGTCTTTTGAGGGCTCTGGCCTTCAGGGAGCAGTAGTTCGTGCGGTAGTGGAGTGGGCTGGGTCATGAATATGCCTTGGCTTTTACTGGTGGGGCTCAGTATCTGGGTTCTTTTAGCTGTGTTATTGTAGAGTAAACTAGAACTGGACAGAGTTGTTTTTTGATAGACCTTGTCATGAATTTCAAAAACAAAATGTGAATGTGAATGCTCAGGTACTTCTGATGAATTTTTAAAGCCTACAGGCTTCTAGCTGCTGAGTTGCCTGATGAGTTCTTTGGTCAAAGCCTGGAATTTTGTTTTTCAAGGTTTGGAAAAAAGTTACAATAGGCTTTGTGTTGAGTGTGAGGGAATGAGAGCGCTGATCAGGTTTTATTTAACTGTAAAGGTTAACCAAAAATTTTAAAGTACCTTTTTTTTTTTCATAATGCTTTCCTTTGCAAGTGCACTTCTTTTCATCTAGGAAAACACTGTTTAGTAGAATATTGCTATTTTTCCATGTTGTGTAGACAAAATGGAATCGTCTTCAGAGTTTCTAGTCTCTTACAGACTGAGACAGCCTGGGAGTTAGTATGTGGTATTGCATAGCAGTGTAGAACATTTCACTCTAGACTGAAATCCTGTTAATATTACTGGAGTTCTCCAATGAAAGTTTGGTCGATGCAATTTCCTAAGTCCAGTGTGTTTTCTAAAGATCTTCTAAGATTATAGATTAAATAAGGTATGAGTATATGGAGTGTTTTATGATGCAGGTGTATTTAATGCCAGAGACAAAATTGTCCCTAGTCAAAATGGGAATTGAAACATTTTAGTGGTATATGTTACATGATGCTAATATACAAAGCAGTGTTAGTGTTCTAAAACATTCGTACAAGAACGTGTTTAAGACAACTACAGAGGTAAACAAGCTTTGTGGTTATTTCAGGGATCTTTCTGTCTCCCAACTCCTGAGCAGGAAGAAAACATTGGTGAAGCTCCTATTAAAACCGTCTGAATGGTGAAGAATTAATACGGGGTGAATTACGTTTAAATGCAGTACTCCTGCTTTAAAGGGCAGAGCAAGCACTTTCCTTGTGTTCCCGTGGCCCTTGCGTATTTATAATGAAACCCGTTGCAGGGGCAGCAGCTCTGTTTACTGCTGTTACCATTTATAGCTGCTGCAGCTCGACAACTTCTACCAGCAGGGCCCATCTCGGAGGGTGAGGGATCGGCCCCGGGCGGGCGCGCCGACAGCCGGGCCCGGGGTGCCGCCATTACCGGCGGTGGGCGCGGGGCCGCGCGGGCCGCGGGCGGCGCTGAGGGGTCGCACCATGGCGGGCGCGGGTGGGCGGGCGGCCGCCTCCTCCGCCTCGTCGGAGTCTTACACGGGCCGCGGCTCTTCCACGCCGGGCGTGGGCGGGCGAGCGGAGCAGACGTTCCGCTACACCCTGGGGCTTCTGCAGACGCCGCACAGCACGGAGAGCAGCGCGGGCTCCTCCAGCGGTGGGGCACGGCCGGGCGGCTCCAGCGGGGAAGGTCTCGCAGCCGGCCGGGCCGCCGGGAGCGGCGCGATGAAGCCAGCGGCTTCCGAAAGAGGAGGTACGCTCTCTGCCTTACCTCTTTCTTTATCCTCCTGGTTTCTTTGCTCGGGTCGGGTTCCGAAAAAGCTGTTAAAAGCGGTGCTTACCGCTTTTAACCGATGGGGCAGCAGCAACTCGCAGTCATAGAGACCTTTTTTCATTTAGCCTGCCAGAACAATGAGAGTCCTTCCTTGCACTTCTTTAAATAAATCTCTCTTATTTTCTGTAGGTAGTAGTAGCTGAGTTCTCTGGTGGGATCAATAAACGTGTTTGAATTGCTGCACGGTGTTTGCTTTACAGCAGAGAACTGAAACATATTCAATTGGTTATGAGTTTGGGGGTTGTGCTTGATTTGTTGGTTTTTTTGGGAGTTTAGTTGCTGTTGTTTTTTGGTTTTGTTTTTATTTTTTTCCCTAGCTTTTGAAACAGTTTTACGTGCCTGTCGTCCTCGATGTGTGGTAAGAATGTTGTGGTCCTACAATGCAATACTGCTATTTGCCATCCTTTACATAAACCTACTATCAAAGTACGTATCTTGGCAGGCAGCAAAAAAAGTTAAAATTCTGGTGTTTTTAAACGAAAAGAAACTGAAAAGAGTTGGAAAGTATTTTAACGCTTGCTGCAATGAATTCTGAAGTACATATATCTCCATTATACATAAATTTGAAATTAGGTAAAATGGGTTTGGGTAATATATGTACGAGTACTGAGGAATCCTAAAAAACCCCAAAACGGAATGCTAATTCGAATAGGGCATGACTTAAATGTTGGGTTTAAGAAGTACCTGTATATGGTTTGGTTCATCCGGTCTTTAAAATTACTGTTTTCCCCCTGTTATGCCAGATTTGGTACCTTCTAAGAGAAGTCTCTTCTGCCAAAATTCTGAGTGAACCTATGCCAAAATCTAAGTGAATGCTATTTTTAAAAAATTGTCAATATGCATTGCAATGCTGATGTATGCACTCTTTAAAAAGTTCCCAACCAAACAGTCTGAACTAATACTTTTATCACTTGTCACAGTTTTAAGATTAAAAAAAAAAAAAACAAACAAACATAAAGAAAATCCCGCTTCATCCTCCAAAAAACCCAAACCCCAGAACCCCAGTACTGTAAATATTTTTTGTACCAGCCAACCTTGATAAAGAGTTATGCAGTTAATTGATCATCTAAAAGCAGTACTGAAGTATTTTGTCTTGTGCGTCAGTTTTTAATGTAATATAAGAAACAGAAACATTTGTGCTTGCATGTTTTGTAATACCTGGAGTTTTTAAAGTTTTTAGTTCTGCTGTTTATATTTTCATTCATTTTCTTAATCTTAAAAAGCTGTTATCTAAACTAGATTAAGGATGTCTTCAGTTGTCTCAAGAGAATTGAAAACAAGTAAATTACGTAAATAATTTATTGGAATTTAAAAGTGTTCTGAGACAAAGATATTTTGCAGGACTTAAAAAAGTAGGTAGATCTTAAATACATGTGTAAAAGAAACTGCTGTTAACAAATACATCCCAGATTACTGTATGATTTCTGAGAGTTGATCCCCATAAATTCAAAGGGTTATTGTTCCCAAGTGGTTCTCTGTTTTCTTTTATTGTCCTGTTTTTTAAAAAGAATGCTCAGCTTTAAAAAAACGGTTTTCATAAGCGTATGTGCAGTTTGAGGTAATGATTTTTCAAATGATGGGCAGCTGTGAGATGAAGTTGATTTTTAGCATTCTTTCATAAATCTAGAATATTTTACAATATTAAATGATATGTAGTAAAGTGACTTCTGTTGTATTATTTCAGTTCAACAGTGTAAATTTTTTTATTGGCACTGCAGGTAATCTCATTGTAGAAAATAATCATAATGCAAGCTTGTTTTCAAAGCAGTCTGATTTTTATTTAATTTTATACTCTGGAGAGCTTTCATAGAATGACGTTTTGTTTGGATATCTCTATTTCTACTAATAATAAATGAAGTTTTGTAAGCTGTTTTTTGTATATTGGTTTCTGCATAAAAATTTGTTGTGGCTGTTTTCATAATTTACTTATTTCTCTCTCCCCTCAGAATCATATTTTGGGGACAAAAGTTCTTGTGTAGAAAATGCTAACACCTTGAATCTCACGAGTTCTTCTTCTGTGCGAGGCCTGAATAGCACACGTGTAGGAAAAACACCTCTCTCTTCTGGTAGATCTGTTTGCAGGAGCCATACCCCTCTTATGGGATATTCGGGTAAGATTAACAGCTCTTAGAGGAAATAGTCCAACTTACATTTCTGATGTTATTTTGTTAAACATAGTTTAATTTTTAATGTGATATGTTAAGATACTAAAATAAACTCAAAATACAATGTGTTTTGTACTACAGAGGATGCTGCCAAGGAACAATACACCAACAAGAAAATACTACTTTACATACTGAGAAGATGTTTTGGTATTGCATCCTCTTGCCACTTACTTTGCATTCATGTATGAATTATCAGTGTAGTTAGAATTCAGACTTTTTTCAAATTGTCCAAAATTGAATTATATTTGTGGACGTGTGGACATGTAGTGTGGTCACTAAAGAGCCCAAATTCATGCACATCTCTAATCAGGGTTTATTTTTAGGCTTGCAATGCATTGGACATCACATGTAACATAATCCTCAAGTTTCTTGATGCAAGTTTTATGTATTTTATGTTGGCGTGTTCAGAGGTGTAGAACGCTAGTTTTTCAGAACACTTACACAGTAGCTGATGGGAGTACATTTTGCAGTGCTTCGTATGAGTAAAATGGTGTTACAGGGTGCCTTGTGATGCCTTGTGCCATGTTATATGTGCTCTATATGTGCTCATAAGTGCTCTAGTAACACAAAAGTAATGGCATTTAGAGGTAGTTCTTTCACAGTCTGACTAATCATTATCAGTTCAGTCTTTAGTGTTCTTAACAACTTAACTGATAATGATTCTTTCATGCATCATGTTTATCCTTGCTCTGTCATTTGTGGTGCTCCTCGATCAATCTTTCATTCATCTGTATTGAATGTAACTGAATATATACATCTGTTTTGCAGTTACATCCTCATCTGCAGTTTCTGCTCATACTGTTGCATCGGTTATTGTAGCTGTAGTAGAAGGAAGAGGCCTTGCCAGAGGTGAAGTAGGGATGGCCAGTATAGACTTAAAAAATCCTGAGATGATATTATCACAATTTGCAGACAACACAACTTATGCCAAGGTATTTTATGTGCTAATTGTTGTGACTTACAGTCTTGAAAAAAACTTACGACTAATGGGAAGTTAAATTTCTAGTTTGTGGAAGAGATTTTTCAAAAGTGGAAGTAACAAGTTCTAGAAAATGTGCAGTGTTGAAAAGACTGCTGTTTTCCTTACTGTGCCTCAGATATTAAAGAAGAAAGAATGTTTTTCGAAAGAAAAACGGGCTCTCTGCAAAATACACCGTATGTGGGACTGAGATGCCTTGTTTGGAAGAGCATTGGGCAATATATGGTAGTAGAACTTGCAAGTGTTCTTCATCAGGCAAAACAACTCTGAGAACAGAACTGCATAAATGTGTGTGTGTGTGGTAATTATTGGTGTAGCTTTGGTTACTTAAATATTCCTTCTCAGTTAGAAATGAAATTCACTCAACTTATGGCCAGCACTGCATGTTCTGCATTAATTTGGTGAGTAATCTCTGGTTTATGCAGCAGCACCATTAGTGAAACATCTTTCATGGTTTTATTGTAGTTATGCATGCTAGAAAATAATGTGGCTTGTAGCATCTTTACAATATTCAAAGAAACAGAAGCTTTATTAGGATGGTAACTCGCTCTGACTCAGGATGTAAACAACCATCAAATCTGTTTACTAAAACAGATGTTGTATAATGTTTGGGGTTTCTTTGTTTTGTTTTATTTTTAAGCATTAGTGCTTTTAAAGCCTGTTCTGGTCTTAACACATAGCTACATATTGAACATCCTTTGTAACTGCCTCTCAGGCCATGGCCAGATTGTACGTTGTTTTCCTGCCTTACTGTTATAAAAGCTGGCGTTTTTATTTGTACACATATGTTCCTAGTTTTCTATTTAGATTACAGAGTTCTCCATTCTGTGCTCATACCTGATACTGCACTCACCATTCAGTCAAAAGAAGAGAGATGCTAGTGTACAACTACTTTTCCCGTAATGCGGGAAACGCCCTAACAGCCTAATTTCTAGCCTTAATCTCTCACACCTTTAACAATGTGTGAAAAAATTCATGTCGCCAGAGGTTTATGTCCACAGAGGAGACAGAGGTGTCCTGTACCTTTTATTCATGAACAAAGGGAGAGGCCATGGTGCATTTCCCTATGGGGTCTCTCAAATTGTTGGAGGACTGCAGCCTCCTTTTTATCCTAATCTTCTTGGCTGCATCACCTTTGCCCATTCCGTATTGGCTGAGGTACTTGGGAGATACAGGCTTCCCGATCTGCCTACTACATGTCCCCGTTAATATGCTCCCCCCTGTATAACGTATGATACATGACCGTTAAAATGAGCTGTGAGTTCACCCTGGGTGGGGGAGTTAAAATATTCATAACCCTATTGAGTCTTTGTTCTTCTCGAAGTTCAGGAGTTGAGCATGACCTTGGCTAAGCAGCAGTCCGTATCAATTAGTACCAGTTTTTGAAATTGATGGTTTGTCCCGTTACTTCCTTATCTACAAGTCTTTGGCCCTATCTGCAAGCAGATTCACACAATCTGTTTGTAAAGACACAATCATGTTACTCCTTTCAACAATATTGTCGATCTGCCGATCAGCTGTTTTCTTACACTCTCAGAATCCATGCTTTGCCTAGTGATTGGTATCCAGCCTGCTGTATTTTCTCCTTCTTGTGCATACTTTTGTTTTTGAATGTTCTGCAGATAAATTCAGGAAAGTTTATTGTATTCTTTAAGTTCTTCAGGATTTGCTGAACTGTGATGCCACTGGAAAAAAACTTTCTAACGATTAGTAGATATGAAGGGCAGTGACAGCCCTCCCACCCCAAATGCCCTTAGATTCATTTTGTTTATTTTTTATGCTTGTTTACCTTTTCATTGTGACATCATCTGTCCCTTCTTGCACATCCTAACTTCTAAGCAGTTAAAATATAGTCTGTTTCTTTATGTTCCTCCCTTGAGAATTTGTGAATGCTGGTATAAATGAACATAAATGCATAATGCTGTTTGTCCTTTCTTATACAGTCAACAAGTAGAAGAGCATATAGTCTACTTTAAATCTCTACAGAGGGTGTGCATAACATAAAGCTGGTAAAATACACACATTTTTAGCCATGTTAATACCGAGATAAATGTTACTAGAGGAAGTTAAAGCAAAATCAAAAACTAGTCTCAATCGAAAGATTAGTAGTATTCTGATGTTGCATTTCTTCATCATCCAGAGCACCCTTAACCTTTCAGCTGCAAGCCCAGAAAGCTGCCATCTGTCGAAATAAGTCCTTCTACCCCATCATAGCCATTGACTATAGTTTTGGATATTTCTCTCTTGCTTCAACAGCAAGCATGATTCTGTGTTCAAATAACGGGGGATAAGCTCTATATTTTATTTGTTTGTTTGTTTTTAATTTAGTTTTGTGTGTATTTAGATACATATGAATTTGACTCATTAGTGTAGAAAATTTGGAACTTGAACTGATTTTAAAATACAAGGGTTCTGTATTTCATGATTGCTGTTCATTATTGTCTAAAATATTTTAGATCATATCATTTTTTAATTGAATTATTTTGAACTTTTTGTTCAGGTTATTACTAAACTCAAGATTTTAACACCGCTAGAAATAATAATGTCAAACACTGCTTGTGATGCAGGGAACACAACAAAATTGTTCAGTCTGATAACGGAGCATTTCAAGGTAAGGTCTAAAATTTCTTTCGATGTTTTAGAGTTCTTGTTGATCACTTTTATACGATGGTTGATTTGAGAGTTTTACGCAACTTTTAAAATCCTCAATGTGGACAGATTTTGTTTTCTGTGATTCTCAGGTCTAATTTTACAATGGTAACGAATAAACTAAATGCAGCTCGCATGCTGCTACTTCTAATACTGACAGTTACAGAGATAAATATATTGCTGATTAAAGCTGAAAGTCTTTGAATTTGTGGCATTGAGTAATTTGAGTAATACCGAACCTAGGAAAGATACAGAAATTTAAAAAAAACGAAGTATTCTCTTTGCTTCTCCCTTGTTCTCTCAGCCTGATAAATCAATGGCGCTGATGTATTATAGAATAGGAAAAAGAACACTGTCAGGATAAAAGAGGATGAGATGAACTAGTATAAGTAATTTATGAGTATTAAAGCCTCAGAACCTTTAAAAAACTATTAATTACTACCTGAACTGCTTCATGCCTACAGAGCTGATGGCTTCTTCATGAGTGCTCTTCTACTTCCTGACCTGTCTCCTCTTTTTCTCACATAAATTACTTGTGCATCACCCACCTTCAGTTACATTGACCTGCTTGTGCTAGTAAGGTAGAATGAATACTTCTATGAAGACAGATTGCGGAATCAGTTGATAGATTTCTTGGAAACAGGTATTACTAGAAAAATACAGAAGTCTCTCTGATGCAACTTCTAAAACTATTTGCTTTCATCCCTGTCTTCATAGAATGTGACTTTTACAACTGTCCAGAGAAAATACTTCAATGAAACAAAGGGTTTGGAGTACATAGAACAATTGTGTGCATCTGAATTTAGCACCATTTTCATGGAGGTCCAATCGAAGTACGTTTAAATAAGGAAAAGCATACTGTGTCCAGATAAGTTTTTAACAAAATCGTTTTATGTACTCATTACATATGTCTGTGTCGTGTTGCAAAAGTTAGAAAATCATCACAGAGCTGTCTTTTTATTTTGCCCTCCAGTGTTTCTGATATATCTAGAAATGTAAATAGAAAGCCTGTTACATAGTCGGGTGTTCTTTTGAGTTTTCACAGCTTTCCACTTTGTCTTTTTCATTCTTTCCTTAAAGATACCTTTTAAGAACTATGATTGCCTTTCTTTCTGGCCTCAGCAAGCATTTTCCATGTATCAACAATTTTAAGTGTTGATACTTGGTGACCAGGGTCTTCAAGTCACGTGTATGTGTTGAAATATGTATGTTCACAGTACCAGCTATATAGTGTAGGCTGTCAAGTGTACAGAGGCTCAAACATTTATGAATATTTGATTTGCACGAATATATGTTCACTAGACATGGGGTTGTGCATATTTAAAATATACTGCTTTTTCAGTGCTATCAATTGCAGTAGTTGCCAAGCTGCAGTAGTGTGAATGTTATTTCTGTAGTGCACTGCTTTTGTGGCGTTTTAATAGCAGTATTCAACATTCATTAAAGATTGTTTCTTTCCAAGGTATTACTGTCTTGCAGCTGCTGCTGCTTTGCTAAAATATGTTGAATTTATTCAAAACGCCGTTTATGCTCCTAAATCGCTCAAGGTGCGTTTCCAGGGGAGCGAGAAAACAGCTATGATAGATTCGTCATCAGCACAAAATCTTGAACTGGTAATTAATAACAGAGATTGTCGGTAAGAATAGTTTTTTCAAGTTACGTTTTTATAAAGATGGATTTCACTAAGTTTCCTTGACATTTGTGTTGAAGAGCAGACCATTATATTTATTTCTATATGAGAGAACTTGCATACCATTCAGAGCTTCTAAAAAAAATATTTTGACAGAGAAATACGTTACAGTTCAGCACAATATTTCTAGCACAGGAAATCCTAAAGTGAATTGTAGAAAGAGATGATGCATAATCATCTTTACATTGCTGTGTATGCTTTAATCAGACTTAAAAATTTTATTTGTGCAGAATTTCACAGACTAGTAAATGAAGAGGCAGTACTTCTGCAAGAAGTTCCTTATGTTGGATTGAAATACTTGCATTTTACTCATTTTACGCAAGATACATGCTTCAGCCTTGAAAGGTTGTTTCGTTTTTTTAGATCTAATGGTGGCAAAGAGAGTAATTTCTATACTGATGGTAATGTGCAATATGGTACTTGATTGCATGGTAGTTTTCCATATGGAGGTCAATTCTTGGAGTGCTTCCTTCATTGGGAGTTAGTTGCCTTCTAGGCAGAAGAAACTTCAAGGCTTACCTTCTCCAGACTGTTACACTTCTGGTTAGCAAGAGAAATATTTGGAACTTGCATTTTGCTGCCTGTCAGTTTCTGAGATCCACCTCTGTTTAGATGTCCACTTAACCACCCCGATATAAAAAGGGGAGCCTGGAGATTCCTCATTCTTCCAAGTACTGTTTATAAGAGCTTTCCCCCTTGGAGAGATGCAGTAGAACCACAGAATGCCTTGCATTGAAAGGTACTTTTGGAGCAATATTTTTCTGAAAAAATATTTTTCTGTTCATAATTTCACAGATGGTTTTGAGAGGAAGGTGGTTATAAGAGGAACTGAGCAACAGTAAACTGCTTTCAGTTTCTCTGGGTTTTTTTTTTAGCATTATTGATGAAGAATTTTTGCTGATCCATTGACAAGTTTGAATCAGCCAAACATAGCTGTGTTTATTACATAGATCTTACCTCCAAAGCTGGGGTAGATACCTTTGTATTAGGTATCAACAGGTAAAAGTTAATAGTACAGGCACGCACTAGAAATACCTAAGTCAAATTTGTGTGCCAGTCTTAATTCTGGAGGAACTTGGTCTCTCTTCATTTAACTGTGCAGGGAAGTAAGTCCTCAGTTGCTTAAGGACAGGCACTGTGGATAGCCTCCCAAATGTAGAGTTCCACTTAAGCGTTGTCATGAGTTGCATGGTATGGTATATGCACCCTCAATACAACTGGGTTTGGATTTCCTCCCCTTTTTTTAAATTCTTTTGGCTATTGCTTTGCTTTTTTACGCCATGGTATTTCAGGGTGTTTCTGCTCGCTGTACCTGCCTACCTACCTACCTATCTTCGTGGTGTTTGTTTTGTGTAATTGTATCAGGTTTCTTCCTATTTGAGTTCTGGTTTAAATCAATATGTTAATATGGCCCCAGTATTTCACGGGTCTTCTTCCAGCCAATAGCAAAGAAGATTTCAGGTTTCTAAAACTGTTTAGCTGTGTAGTAGGTGTAAATATTATAGATGGCTCATTCTACACAGGTGCAATCATCCTTAAGCGTGAAACCCTGGGATATGTTACATGTAAAAACCAAAAAGATGAAAATAGTATTTATAAATTATAAGCATGTTATTTAGCGCTTGTATTGACTGAAATAAGTTCTTTAAAAAAATAAAACCAAAGATTATTTCTCTTTTGGACTTCTAAGTATTTTAAATAATTTTCAGAAATGTATTTCAAGTAAATTGTTCTGCTTAGTATTTGTTCTCTGATTATAATTTGAAAATTTGCCTCCTTGTGTAGGGTTGATTTGTTCATTTTTTAGTTTATTTTAGTTTTGTTCATTTTAGTTTAATTGAGAGGGAAAACGTAGATGTTACCACTGTAGTAGCGATGGAATGCTACTACAAAAAATGAATAAAATGCTAAGTACAAATGTATTTCTATACTTACATAATTGAGGGCTAATATTATATTAAATTACATTGAATCTGGCTTCCTAAGGTGCTGTAGTTCATATAATATACATGGCAAACAGGGAGACGCTAAGCATTCCAAAGCATGCCTCAGATTTGTAGGATACGTGACACTTGCCATCTCTTTTTTTGGTGCCTGTATTCTTCACGTCTATTTTATTTTCAAAGGAATGGTCACACACTTCTTGGTGTTCTAAATTACACTAAAACTCCCGGTGGAAGTCGAAGACTTAGATCCAATATCCTGGAACCTCTAGTTGATGCTGAAACAATTAACACAAGACTGGACTGTGTTCAGGAATTACTCCAGGATGAGGAGCTCTTTTTTGGTCTTCAAGCAGGTAGTAGTTTATTTTGTAACACCTAATATTAAATTTCTTTTTAAACATTTTTTTCTAATATAGGAAAGTATGTAGTGTGACTCAGTATGTTTTGAAAAGTATTTTTTAATGGTTTGTTAGGTGGCGTAGTGGGCACTTAATTTTTTGAAGTTATCTGTATTATCATAGTGATACACTACTCAAGTATTTTGTTTAGAATTTCTCTGATAAAGTGTATAGAAGTCTGTGAGCCAATAGCCTTTTCAAAGAATTGGAGTTTGTCTCTTTACCCGTATGGCTAGGTATGCATTATGTTTGAGGTAGGCAAGCATATATAACGTATACATGAAAAAGCAAACACCTTGCTTAAGTAGTACTTCCGTATAAATATTTTTTTCCAGTTGCTTCAGGAAAACAACATATGGTCCAGAGAAAGGTAAAATACAATACCAGAATTAGTCCACATGAAGCTGGATCATATAATCTTAATCTGTATCACAAGAGAAATATGATTCAATCTAAGAAAAAAAAGTATTTCTGAATTTACAGATGTCTACCTATACAATAGTCCCTGCATGCTTAGGTATAGTAAGTATAGTTACAACAAAATAATGCAGAGAGTAGCTATTTTTAACCTAGTTTTTACCATATATGTCAATAATTTGTGACAATAGAATGTAAGGAAAAGATTAGCATTAGTATAGCTAAGTAACTTTGTGCTTTAAAAGAAAATACATCTTCTTACAATTTCAGTTTAATTTCTGATGTGTCCTGTACTTTTGTTTTACAGTTATCTCAAAATTCCTGGACACAGAACAACTACTTTCAGTTTTGGTACAAATTCCAAAGCAAGATACAGTATGTTTCAAAATACACCTTACAAAATCAATTATCTGTCTATAACATTCAATATATAAATGTGATAGCTATAATTCATCTTAATTTATGCAAATATACTTCCAAAAATGTTTACTCTTTCATCACTCCCCACCTTTATTCTTCATAAGTATACATTTTATTCAACAGTCAACTCAGATGAGAGAGAGGAGAGGAATTTTCTTCACATGAGCATAAATGAAAAATGTGTTTAGTGACTTACCGTCCTAGTGACTGTTACATCTCAAAGCAAGATTACTTTTTTCATCCGACCTTCCCTCATATATCAGTCTGTATGTTAACACATGTAATACAAATACCAAAACTGAATAAATACATGTAGTTCACCAGTGGATCTTGGTTGACACCAGACCCAATAGTTAACTACAGTGAGTTTGAGGTAACTGAACCTCCACTCTGTTTCCAGTAAGAATATTGAAACCACGCTGTTCTAAGTTAACATTGGCCTACTGTGCTTGAGTTGGATATTTCTGCCACTGCTATCTGATTATGATTCCTTATGTTCAGGCTTGTGTACCAGCATCTTAGATACTGACAACTCTTTCACCTCTCGGTGTCTTTTCACATGCTGATTTACCTACTTAGATAAAGGGTTTGTCTAATGCTAGTTAAAGAAATCAGGCACAGACTCAAACAGGACAGTAATAAATGCAGGTAAATGTCTTTAATGACATAATCAAAATCCAGAATGTGTATTGCTCCCAGCTTTCCTTGTAGAAATGTGTAACATGAATTCATGAGTTCATCTGTATGACTAAAACTGTCACACAAAACACTTCTATGTATGCACAGGACCATGTACACCAAACCTTTTTACTGCAGTGTTTTCACTGTTGGCTGGTTCCAATATAGCAGAGCATTCATGCAATAGACATGCTTATTCAAGTGCTAGCTCAGTTGCTTTTATCAAATGCTGGATTAGGCAGTTCAGTATGTTTCATTCCTGCTCTCCATAAAAATTTTCATTGTAAACCTTCCACCAGTCAGCAGATGAGATGCACATCTGAAAAGCCTACAGTTTCAGTTACTAAATGTGTGAGTGGTGTGTTCAGCATGAGCATTCTCTCATCCTAAGGAGGCTGTCAACTGACAGTCTTGCTGAGATGTGGTACTTGAAAAATCATGTCAATGGTGAAATAATTTACTGCCTTTGGTCTTAAGTGTATCATGTGCAAAGATTCACTTTTAACACCAGTTCAGTTAAAATTCCTGTGAGAACTAGTCAAAGATCCATTCCACTACCACCTTTTCATGTATGACCACATCTATTCTTTTGATCTCTGATTCCTTCATGGGACTTAGGCCCCATATTTATTTGGAGATTATCATTTCTCCATTCATGCATTTAGCACTCTTCAGTTCTATCTTTTACAGAAAAAAACTTTATATGACTGTAAGATAAGAGATGCCCTCAGTCACAAGAGTAAGGAGATACTATATATGAGTGAGAAAAAATTTCACATGGGGCCATGCTCCTATGTTCATGTGCTTATCTATGCTTACCTATGTTATTTCCTTAAAATCCTGTTGCACAGTGCACGTGTACTGCATATGCTATGCCCTAATGTCAGCAGCAAAATTCTTCATCGTAAGCGTTAATGGGGTGTACAAAACAAGGTTGAGGGTTTCTGTGAATGAAAGATTTTGAAGAACAGTCATTATTGTGAGAAAAAATTTGAAGTATTTACTGGATTTTTTGTATTATCATGTGAGCAGATGTTTAAGGATGTACATACATTAACCAAAGAGAAATCAACCAAACCTGGGTTATGTTGTGTTTAACAGCATCAATGGAAAAGGTTGTGTGCTTCATTATAACACATAATGTATTTGCTTTGAAATAGTCTACAAATTGTGTAGCACTTGTATAGAGTTAAGTGTACGTAGAAGATGAAGTTTTCACAGCTTGGGCTGGCAGGGTGTTCTTAGAGTCGAAGTCATTATCAGTTCAAACATAGGAAAATCTTAACTACTGATGGACAAACTATCACAGCAATGTAAAATTTAGGTAAACATTTTTTGTGCAGACACAAAGTTGTCAAAGTGAGCTTATGAAGTGTTTCAGGAATTTTCATTAAAAGTATAAGCCTGTTAGTGTGAAGAATATGAGTTCTACTAGTTCTTAAGTACTTTTTAAAACAGTCATACAAATACCTCCAATATTCGGAAAATTTTTCAACAGGTTAAAACTGCTGAATCAAAAATAACTAATTTAATCTACCTGAAGCATACCTTAGAACTTGTGGAGCCTCTGAAAGTAAGCTGTCTTTTTTCTTTCTTTTTTTTTTTTTTAAATAAAGTGCAGACCATTTTGTCCTTATTTTTATGAAGAGCAGTTTATTAAATTTCGTAGAATATCTCAAGTTGGAAGGGATCAATAAAGTAAAAAAGGAATATCAGTCACAGAACGCATAATCCCTTGATTCTTAACACCAATTAAAAATACACATTTGAGTCTAATACTGTGAAGAGCAGGATTTCTACCATTACCTGAATAATTGATTATATAACAAACATTTAACTGAAACTCCTGCTCAGATTCCACAGACTATTTACACAAGTGCTGATTAGCCTCACTGAATCTGAAAACTTTCAGTCCTTGAAAAAGGCTGCAAAAAGAAGTAACTGTCATGTCCGTATTTTAATCTTCAACAGGCTGCTTTAAGAAGCTGTAGCACACAGCTGCTAAGGGCTTATTACAATTCTCTTGAAGATACAAGGTATTTATCTTAACACTTAGCTACTGTGTTAGAAACTCTCATCTCAAAAGTGCCTGTAAGATTAAAGATGTTGCATCTTTGCTCATTTATAGTTATGGGTATAGCTTAATTTTTTGGCTAAAAGCTGATTTTAATTGTCAGAAAATCTAATTTTCAGCTAAAGAATACAGGAAAAAAGCAAGAGAGCTAGCCGTGATAGCGGAGTTGCTGCTGAACTGAACTCCCTTAGAAATAATTCTGAAAAGACAAGAGTAGTGGTTTCCTAGAGTCTCCATAATAATGCAAAAATCAAGTGTTGTGTATTTGAAAAAAATATTTGAAAAATAATTTCTATCTCCCAAAGATGTAAATAGTATTTTTAGTCAGACTTTGGTATAGTCACACGTCATTCTGAGGTGAAAATAGAAATGAAATGTAGTGTTTTGTTTTAACAGTAGATAGTTTGCAGGTAGCTTCACTTATTGGTAATACTGTTACTTGTAATTTGGGGATGATGTTGCAAGTAAAAATTGTAATGTATTATGTATCTAAGTAGTGATACAAATGATATTGCAGATTTGGAATTATACTTGAGAAGATTACAACTGTAATTAATGATGATACAAGATACACAAAAGGATGTCTGAGTATGAGGACCCAGAAGTGCTATGCTGTTAAGCCTAACATCAATGAATTCCTTGACATAGCTCGTAGAACATACACAGAAATTGTTGATGACATAGCAGGTATTTCTAAACTAAAATTTTTATTTATTTGGAGTTTAAAGTACATTGCATTTGATGTCTAGAAGTCATGTAATCATATATGTTACAACCTTATCATATGTAAAAAGTATTTAGTATTGGGATGAATTGATTGTCGTTGATAAGCAACTGAGATTCTCCATTTCTGGATAAAAACTCAGTTTTATTTTAATGAAATTGAATAATTATATGGCGATTCCTATATTCAAAGCTCCATTAGTCCTTGTCCTCCTAAAGTGCAAAAAAAGTTGAAGTAAAGGAACAGAATTACTCCACCTAAAACATTTTGCATAAAACATGTAAATCTTTCGTTTACCTTCTTCATTTAAAATATCTGAGCTCTCTGTTCTTTATATTTTAAGTAGTCTTATCTATCTGTAGACTACCTTTTAACTAAAGTATTAAGAGTTGGAAAATACAAACAAAAGGAGTTTTAGCATGATGTGGGTTACTGTGTTTTAGTAACCTTCCTGTTTATCATTATGTCAAAATAGAAGAAAAAAAATTCTTCTGAAACTGATTTCCTTGTTTTTAGTGTAAATTGTTGATCTCTAGCTAGAGGGCCATCTTAGTTTAGTCTATAATTGGAAACCTAAAAGAGTGTCAGAAACTTTAGCACCTGTCGTATGTTACAAAGTTCCTGTCTTATTCTAATTCTACGTTCATACATAGTGAAAAATACAGATGAGACTAGTTTTTTATTCCTGAAACCTTCCATTAACAGTTTCCATCTTTGTACTGGCGCAAGTGTGTGGATCTGTGCTTATGTACATGCATGTATGTAATTTGGGTTAAATCTTTGTATGTGGTACGTAGGTATGATAACGCAACTTGCAGAAAAGTACAGCCTGCCAATGAAAACAAGTTTCAGCTCTGCTCGTGGATTTTTTATCCAGATGAATGCTGATTGTTCAACATTACCTAATGGCCAGCTTCCTTCAGAATTTACAAAGGTATCTGTACAAGATATGTTTTAGCATAATATATTTATATACTTTACTTAAGATATGTAATACATTAATAAAGTACACATTATACAGTAAACAACAAAAAAAATAATTTCAGTGAAGGTATTTAGAAGTAAATGAAGGTTTAATTGGGATGTTTTTATAACTACCCTATGTTCAGTTATAGAATCAAAAATGTGCAAGTACATGCAATTATGTTTTGTGCAAGAATAAAGCTGTATATCTTGCTAATTGATGTGTTAAATGGAATTTTCATTAAAACTTACATAGTAAAAATGAAACTGGGCACTGTTTTTTCTGTTTCCCCATATGGTTCCCAAACTGGTTTTTAGAAACTGTTTTTCTTTCTGATAGTAAGGCAAGCTCTGATTGTTGGTTTCAATTTCCTATAGATCACAAAAATGAAAAACACATATAGCTTCACTTCAGCAGATTTAATAAAAATGAATGAAAGATGTCAGGAGTCCCTGAGAGAAATATATCACATGACCTACTTGTAAGACCTGTTAAAACTAGTTAATATTTGCTAAGTACATTTATTTTCTCCAATTAACAGCTAATTACATGGTTTTTTAAAGCTACCTTTCTGTTAAGTTATGGCTACTTTCAGAAATAGTCTAAAGCAACATTGTTTAAGTGTACCTCCTGAGACAAAAAAAAACCCCATAATGTGCATATTGTATTAAACATGATTGCAAATATATTGGCATTTATTAATAGAAGTGGTCATGATGTAAAAATTTTATGGGTGAATTATCTACACAAAATGGCACAATGAATGCATTAGTTTTGCATCGGTAATGCAGAATTGTTACTTTTAGTCAGTTCCTTTTATTTAGAATAGAACTGTCTATTTCTGTATCTTGTCCTTGCTGCATGTCACATCGCTTTCCTCTCCGATTCACAACTTAGTAAGTGTAATGTTACCTGTCAGCTGAATGGAAATTCTTTCTAGTAACCATGTAGGGGTTTTATTGACATGAAGGTCTAAGGGAATCAGAGTCACATTTCACATGTTAATAAAACATACTTGATTCCGTAGCTATATTTTTAGTTCATTCTCTGTGCGAAGCTTTCATATGAGCTGTTGGTATTAGTGGTATGTGTCTTGTGTCTGGTCAGCAGAATGTTAGCTGAGATGATGGTACAAGATCATAATTTACTACAAAGAATTTATACATTTGCTCACATCTGGTAGACATGATCGTGTTTTATGAGTGACTTTTTATCCCAATGTATGCAGTATGAACATTATAGTTCCTTTATTTCTGTCAGTTGTATAAAGTGACAGGATGCGCCATGCAACAGCTAAATCAGTGTCTTATTTCAGAATAGTGTGTAAACTACTGAACGAGATCTATGAACACATTCATTGCTTATACAAGCTGTCCGACATTGTGTCTATGCTGGATATGCTACTTTCATTTGCCCATGCCTGCACTCTTTCCGATTATGGTAAGTTTCTTCTTTGATTCTGTTATGGGCCGGATAAAGACCCTTCCGATGGAGAATGACAAGGCTGTTTTGTCTGGTTCCATTTCTTTTTCTGCATCTCAGTACTCTTTAGGTGAGTGTCTCTCGTCTGCCGTTGCCAATTTTACGCTGATGTTCTTTCTGCTTCCATTCATTGAAATTCTGCCAGTTAGCTGCCATAAGCCTTCCCAGTCACCCTTCTCAAAATAGACAGTTTAAGCATATTCTGTTGAAAAACAGTAAGTGTATGGGCATTCTGAGTTTACGCTTTTTTCTGTTCTAGTGGCAGGAAGATAATATGAGCAGATCAGTGTTAAGTATATACTGTAAAACAAAATACATGTCTAACTGTTTCTCTGCTTCAGTTTCTGGAACACTTAGACATTTTAGACATACTTCCCAACATTTTTGGAAGCAGAGTCTATTAAGGAGTCCAGGATTAAATGCTCATCTGCATATTGTTCGTCCTCTTCCCTAGCCGAGTTCTGCAATATATAAATTAGCACATTGTCTTCCATTAATGCTGATAGATAAAGTGGAGCCATGTGTAATTGATTCAGAAAAGAACCGTATTCTGACGGAAATCCATAGAGATAGTTCCAGCATCGAATGGATCTTTGTAGGTGTGGTATATTCCCAAATAATCAATATGGTAACATGTAACAAAAATAGAAGGAATGCTGCTTCCTTGTTTACCATGTAGATACAGGGTACATATGTAGAAGTAACAGGAGTCCACGACCCTTGTACTTTATATGCTTTTAGCAGTATAAAAGAAAAATTATTAAAAATACTTCCATTCTTTGTATTTTTATTACTGGAGTCCAGCCCTATTTACTAGGGAACAAAAACACAGAATGTTAATTTAGAAGTAAAGTTTTAGTTATGGGTTTCTTTTTATAGTCGTAAATCATGAAGGCTTGCATGGCAATCAGAATCTATACCTGAAAGTGGCTGGTAATTCTTGCCAAGAGCTCTGCTCTGCAAGAATTAACTTTATTTCAAAACATACTAGTTAAATAATGTAGAGGTTTCCATGCTAACTCCTTGGTGTTTTACATCTTTTTTCTCATTTAGTTCGTCCAGAATTTACCGATACTTTAGCAATCAAGCAGGGATGGCATCCCATTCTTGAAAAGATAGCTATGGAAAAACCTGTGTCTAACAACACGTACCTGACAGAGGGCAACAATTTTGTCATTATTACAGGACCAAATATGAGCGGAAAATCAACATACCTAAAACAGATTGCTCTCTGTCAAATTATGGCACAAATTGGTGAGTAAGAGTGTACAATATTAATCATCTTCAGCTTTTTTTTTTTTTTTTCTTGTGTGGTTAAAAATACCTATAAAGTTGAATGATTTAGCTTCCAGAATAACGTTTTATCTAAATAAAATGTCAACAGGTAGTTTGTAGTCCATTTGCTTCTACCAGCTCTTGCGTTGCTGACAGAGGCAGCTGTAGGGTTTTTCATCTGCCGTTGGAAACTTACGTTGGAAACTCTGTGTATCTTGAAACCTCCCCAGTCTATCTTTAGAGAAGCACAGTTGCATGCTCTAGTTCTTTGGAGCACCATAACCCAATCTAGCACCCTATGCTAGATTGACAGTGAGTGTCCTTCAAGTATGCTGGTCAGACATGTGCGTTAGTCATCCAGAAGAAACAGATGACCTTGAATGTACCTAAACTACGTAGAGAAACATGTTTCGGGACAAGTACAATTAATAGATAAATAATCAACCACTTCAAATAAAAGTAGTAACAAGTACTGCAAGGTTCTGTTACTAAAGTTATAAAAGTAAACCAACTGTTTGTCAAGTCTAACTGAGACTCATTCCTATATTCAGGAATTCCTCATGACTTTTTTCTTAGAAGTAAGTCTGGTAGCACAAGTCAAAGATCTATAGAATGAAGCTACTTAGCAGTGGAGAATAAAATTTATCCATCATGTATTTGTGGGTTCAGTCCCCAGTAACTGCAAGTTCTTGAGGAATTGCTCTCAAAAACGTGAGTTTAATATGAATAAAGCAGACTGAAAAGTTTTTGGCAAAAGGTTCTTGTTCTTTTCTGTTTGGTAAAACTAATACGCTTTGAAGTCTGATAACGGCAACATAATCTTGATTTTGGGAAAAAGAGATTTCTTGGGGCTAGTAAATCAGCGGACACGGAAATGTAAAACAATCCTAGAGTTTATTCTTTTTTCTGCATCCCTTTAGACTGACAAACAGCTTCAGGCATATGATTTCTTAAAAGTTTTACTGATAAGCTTCTTTAGTTATCCTATCTAGATAATAACTTTTTTCTTATTAATTAATGGTAGAACATAATCTTGCAAAACTCTGTCAAGGAAGATGCATTCTCTGCTGTGCACAGAAACCAAGCGTAAAAGCAATTTTTTGTCCCCAGAGACATATTCAGGCAAATGTCATCGAATAAGAGAAACTTGTATTTTATTTGCTTTGTAGGTTCTTATGTCCCAGCAGAGTATTGTTCTTTTCGAATCGCAGAGCAGATTTTTACCAGAATAGGTATGGATGATGATATTGAAACAAATGCATCCACGTTCATGAAGGAAATGAAAGAGGTATGAAATACAGCTATCCAGGTCCAAGGCCCATTTTTACTGTTAAGCCAGTAGAAATTGTACTACTATATTTCCACTGAAAGAGTGTACTTTTAGTAAGAAATTCAGTCTCGTCTATTTTATGATAAACCACAGAAAACCAGGCATCTCTTAAATAGAAAGATATTCCAATGTGAGTAAAAATCAGTGCTCTGTTAGATAGTACTTTCAGCATTTTTGGGTTTGCTTAGACTTTAAACTATTATTTGTAGGGGCCTAAGCTCTCTCAGTTTCTTCTCACAAACTGGTACCATTTTGAGGGTAAGTGATATGTTCAGTGGAAAAGAGAAAGAGTGCTGTAGTGTGAGTCTTCACTTGATTAGAATTGACAGCTGTTTGAAAGCTTTGAAAAGGTAAAATCGTTGTATCTCAAGAGATTTTTTTTAAATTTCTGCATTACGTTCCATCTGAGTAACATAAAAAATGCCTATTTTAAAAAAACCCATTTATAGGAATGATAACACATTGAATATTTTTCTAGATAACGTACATCATACAAAATGCTAATGATAAATCACTCATCATTATTGATGAACTTGGCAGAGGTACCAGTGCTGAAGAAGGTATCGGCATTTGTTATGCTGCCTGTGAATATCTGCTGAATTTAAAGGTAATTCTGTTTTGAAAGAAATTTAAGCCTTAGAATTGTTTTGTCACCCTGAAAGTAAATACAGTATTTTCTCATAATTTAACATCAGTTTTTCAAAGATTTCTTGGTTAAATACGATATTTTTCATAACTGGTGAATGGTAAGACTGACGGTGATAGAGGAAACATGCTGACATAAGCTGCAGTTCTGTTCACTGGTTGTTGTGATTTAACCCCTGTTGGCTGCTAAACCCCTCCCAGCTGCTCGCTTGCTCCCCGTAGTGAGATGGGGGAGAGATAGAAAGGTAAAAGTACAAGAACATGTGGGCTGAGATAAAGACAGTTTAGTAAGTAAGGAAAGCCGCATGCAGAAGCAAAATAAGGAATTCATTCACTACTTCCTATTGGCAGGGAGATGTTCAGCCATTTCCTGCAATGCCATATTTCAGCTCAGTGACTGTTACCATAACGCCAAATGTCCCTCCTTTCTCCTCCGTCCTCACAGTTTTTATTGTGGTGTTGTAGTATGGTGTGAGATATTCCTGGGGTCAGTTTGGGTCAGCCATCCTGGCTGTGTCCCCTCCCAGCTCCATGAACACCCCCACCCTGCTCACTGGTGGGGCAGGGTGAGGAGCAGAACAGCCCTTGGTGCTGTGCAAACGCTGCTCTGCAGTGGCTAAAACACGAGTGAGTTATCAGCGCAACACAAGCTACTATGAAAAAAACTAATTCTAGTCCATCTAAAACCAGTACACTGGTCACCATATCTTTCCAACTTTGCTTGCAAGCTTGTAACTGTCTGGAAAGAGAATAACCCGCTCCGTTTTGTTTTGCTTATTTAGTTTACTTTTCATTTCGCTTTATGCTTGAATGGTAAAGGTGAACCTCTTCACCTGGTGGTTACCTTTCAAAATACAGTGGTAGTTCCACACAACTTGTGAATTGCTCACAGAGGTTAGAAACTTGTTTAGATAAGTGGAAGATAATTTCAGATGGATTGCAAGCTTCACCTCTACTGCTAGTTATGTGATCAACCTCAGGTGGCTGTTACAAGCCTTTTGAGTGTGCAGGTGTTTGTTTCTCCTCAGAGTTCATTCAGAGTACTTTGTGGGGTTTTTGGTTTGAAAGGCTCAGATTCTTTCTGTCGCTTGTACTTTTGATGAAGAATTCTTTGAGAGAATTAAGCAACCATTCGACAGTCATTCCAATCAACACTGGTCAGATTTTGTAAGCATTATGGATTTCCTTTTGTTTCTGATACTGTGTTTTCCTTCTGTTGAGAAATGAGCGGGAGAATCCCCAGATGGAAAAGATGTACTTGCCAATGGTAGAACGCATCCCTTAAGGATTTTAATTTGCTTTAGTAATTTAAAGCCAGCTTTTCAGTGTTTTGCAGGAAAACCTGGACATCTATGAGATAATTTTTCTTATTTATTGCAGTTTATTTCTGGATAATTTCCAAAATAAATTTTCTTTCTTGTTTCCTTATTTAGGCATTTACACTGTTTGCTACACACTTCCTGGAACTATGCCATATAGATGCTTTATATCCCAATGTGGAAAACTACCATTTTGAAGTGCAACATGTGAGAAGCAGTGCTGGAAATAAGGAGAAAATTGCTTACACTTACACACTTTCTAAAGGATACACAGAGGAAAAAAACTACGGTAATGGATTCCACTGTGACTTACAGTTGGTAAAAGTTAACATAAGATACAATTTCAGTTATTGGGCATCAAATGGTATTTTTCTGATGACAGGTTTCTCTTAAGTTTGTCTCTCTCTCTCTCAAAAGAGAGATACAGAGATCTGCAGATCTGTAATTTGTTGCAAACACCTGAGTGTTTTAAGAAACCATGTAGTGAGATAGTAGTTTTGGCTAGTATGAAGAACTTACATGATATTTTGTAGTGAAAGAGTTGAGTCATTCTGAGCATACGCTACTTGAGTTCATTTAATCCGCACTTACGGAAGTGAATGTTCTGGAGAGACTTAAAGATGTATCTGCCATAAGCAGTGATATGACTAGTTAATAGCAGGTTGGCCCTCTTTGATTAGCAAAAAGGAATCTAGTTTCTTTTAAAAATGAGAGGAATTTTACAGTATATTAGGCTAAGGCAATTTCGAGAGGGTCCACAAAAGCATCAGTGTTCTCTGAAAAGTGGATTTACTTCCCTTTTAATTTCTAAGTTATAGTGTAGATTGTGCAGATTTATGGGTCAATAAAGAGTGAGTGAGTGACAAAGATTTAAAGAAAACTGTGTGTTTCCAAATCCTAGATTTTGATGTTGATTCCTTGATTTAGGTAACAGTTAATCAAGAGGAAGATAGCTACACATGACTTTTGCAAGCTATTGGTAACCAAAGACTAGAAATTATTCCAGTTAAGCTTCAAATAGTGGGACTTAAAACTTTCCTTGATCGGAATTTCAGAATAAGTTTGTTTAACTTTGGCAACACAAGCTCAATTTTAGATGCTACACCGTCACTAACTCAGAAGAATTGTATGTTTAGAGAGTAACAGAGAACAGGAGACCTTTAGAAACTCACTGTTTGTGTCTTGGCTTTACCTTTCTTCAGCGAAGTCGCATTCTAAGAAAGAGTGCAAGGGCTCTTCGTGACCCCTTTTCATTTTTAAACCTGCCGTATTAAACCACCCAATGAACCACAGATTTTCCAGGGGCACAGACAAAGGAAAAATTTTAAAAATCATGTTAGGGCAGAAAAAAATATTTACATCTCTTTCTTACCCAGAGTATCTGGAAATTTGGCTGTTGGAAACAAAAAAGTTGAAAAATGACATCCATGTCCACTGGATATAATTGAGAGTACAGTTATCACAACCTCCATATTTACTGCCAAATTAAAAAAACTGAACCAAGAAAGCTGTTAACACCATGGTGCCATTTTTTTCCTTTAAACCCCATAATATATCTCATTCTACCCATTTACAGTATTAACAGCAGTAACTTGAGGTGTATTTTAGAGATAGCATTAAAACAAAGTAGACATTTTATTTTGTAACTCTCAGAACCATATTGTTTATTAACAAAAAAAACCCCAAAACCCAAAACAACAACAAAAAAAACCCCCAAAAAACAAACATACCACACACAAAAACCACCAAAAAACACACACAATGCGAAAATATACCAAAATTATTTTAATAAAAAGTAAATCTTTTTCCCTTAGAAAAATAGGCTAGGTTAATTCTGGAAGACATAATGTGGAAGGTAGGGATAAAAATTACATTTTAAAAATCCTGATTTGTGTTTTATATGTTTAGGACTAAAGGCTGCAGAAGTGTCCTCCCTACCATCATCCATAATTTTGGATGCAAAGGAAATCACAAATCACATTGCAAAACAAATTTTGGTAGGTAGTAGAAAATTATAATGCTGTATTTCATAGTTTTTATAAAACTCTGATGTATTTTCAGTTTTTGAAAGGATGCGGGATAAGCACTGCCTGTGTTTTAATGAAAACAGATTTCATTAAACTTTGTTATTTCACAAAAAGGTTATACTGAAGGTCACTGTTAGCTGACAACACAAAATGGCCCTTAGGCTAAAGGAGTATTGGATGTAATGTTTGTTGCAAACCAAGAATTGTGAGATCAAAAATAGGCTGGAGAATAGCTAATACTAGTATTTTTGTAATAGAACATTATTTATTTCAAATTTTAATGTGTGTATATTTTTAAGAACAGCACAGGCAGAAAAGCACTCCTGAGATGATGAAACAGAGAGCTGCGTACCAGTTAGCAATGAGATTGGTTCAGACTGCCAGAAACTCTCGACTGGACCCAGACAGTTTGCGTGTATATTTGAAAGGCCTGAAGAAAAAGTATGAAGCCAGTTGTCCCACACCCGCAAAAATTGATGAGCAACAGTAATGTGTAACATAGGCTGTTGTTATGTTGTTATGACTACAAGATGATTCTGGTCTTTCCCATAGTATTAATACTGTCTTTTCACATGGTTTTATAATTTTAATTCTTAGTCTAAATTATACTCACTGATGGAAGACCGTATCCTTTATGGGTTTTTCCCCTCCAACGTATGTGGAATAGAAGCATTTACTTTCTATGAGAAACACAATTCTTTTTCACAATAAATTGTATAATTCTCATCATTTTAGAGACAAAAAAAAATTTAATGTTTAGTATTTTATAAGTGATATATCTGTTATAATAGTTCTTATATCTGATACAAAAAGCACTTAGATGGTTCAGTTATCTTGCATAGATGATCTTTACTTGCACTGTTGAACCTGCATCCAGAAATACTCTTGTTCGCTACTCAAGAAGGGTCGTAACTCTCTGTCATTATGCGTAACCCAACATAACACAGGCAGTCCGGGTCTGCTGCCTCTCCAGAACTGGGCAACCAGAGCTTTTTTGTAATACAATAACAATATATTACTGTGGTATTGATACTGTTGATCAATTTTTGTTTAGAGAGTTAGTAACAGGAAATCAATAAAACGTTGAACGTCATTCTTCCTGGAGTTTGTTGGGGGTTTTTTTTATGCACAACTTCATTGAGTGACTGTAACCGTGTATTCCAGCTTGAAGGAGTTTATCTTTGCTTTTTCCAGCGAAGGTGGGAGGCGCCGGGCTTCGGCACTCTGGCATCTGACACAGGTAAGATGGTCTGTTATTACTAACAAGAATTTCCACCTCTGCACATGGGGGAGTTCAGTAAAGTTCACGTGGATACTTTGAAATGGTCGGAGAGCCAACTCACGACCTCCTGAAGTTTTCTCATCACCTTCTTACTTACTTTTTGGCAAACCATACATCTTTCAGTTATTTGTTTAGCCAACCCATAGATTCCAATGCACCCATAATTCCTTAGAAAGTGATCACACAAAGCCTTAGTACCCCAATGAGTTCTTGATGCATGTTTTCTAATATTTTTCTGGTGAGTGACTTACGAAGTAACTGCCTTCCGTCAGGAAGTTTCCATTTTCCACATTCGTCTGGCCTTCCCCCCCTTCTTCCTTCATTCTTTTTCCTCTGTTTCACTGAATTTTGGAGTCTCCAATTTTTCGCTCTTCGAGGCCAAAATTAACACAACCCTTTTTATCCCATTCTCTGCAGCATCCTCAGCCCCCCCGATCTGCCAAACTCCCTCCTCCCATCTCTGAGGCCATCCCCCCCGCTGTCCCCCCCTATGTACCACAGCTCTCTCTTCAGGCAATTCCAATGCCTCTAAAACCTCCAAAACAAGTCTCCCATGCATCAGCCCCTCTCCCTCTGAACCAAGCAATCCCCTTTCTTCCCAGATTTTCCCAAAGGCGTGCACCCCTCCAAAAGCGTACCTTGAAGCAGTGGATGTATTTCCCTTCTTGTGTGCTAAATCTTCCAGTGTGCATAGTCCCCCCATCAACTAAAGCCTACCCGGACATTCTTCTTCCTTGGACACATCTGGAAGAACCGTCTCCAGATACTATTTCCTTCTGCAAGGGCTCGTTCCTTGAGATGGAACTTCGGCGTTTTGCTTCTCCTTTCAGAGGAGCAGCAGAAGCGGTCGTTGCCAGGGGAACGGTGCAGGCGAGGGAGGGAGGGGGGGTAGGAGGTGGGAATCCTCTCGGAGGCCGATTCCTCCAGGAGCGGGGGAGCAAAGGCGGAGGCTGCTGCCGGCACCGCCAAGGGCACCAGCTCTTGGGGCCGGTACCAGAGGCTGGCGTGGAGCCTCTGCACAGGTCCGCAGCAGCCACGGCGCCAGGAGGCCGAGCTGCCGGCGGGCCCAGCGCGGCCCGCGGGGCCGAAGCCGGGTTCAATGGAGCCGCGGCAGAGAACGCAGCGGGGGCAGGGGCTGCTGGAACGGCCGCGGACCTCGGGAGCGGGGCCGGAGCCGGGACTGGGGCCGGGGCGGGGCCAGGGCGGGCCCCAAAAGCGGCGGGCTGGGCTGGTGTGGAGCGGAGAGCCGGGCTAGGGACGGGCACAGGGACACCGAAAGCGGCTTTTCCTGATGCTTCCAGGTCCAGTCTTAAGTGCACCATCCAGTTGAGCTGTGTTGGTTTGTTACTGATCAATGTAGTGCTTGTCCTGCCCGCAGGCTCTGGGCTTTTCACTGCCCTGTGGCCTTGGCTCGTGTGTTGGAAGTGTTTGCTGAGACACAGAGTGTTGGTGTTGGGAAGCAGCAGCTCAGTGACTTGGGGCTGCTGCTGCTTTAGGAGTTTCATCTTTGTGCCTTTTTTTTGTCAATTCGGTGTGCCCCAGTGAGACAAGGGCTGCAGTGGGTGTTCTGCAGAGCTCCAGCACAATATTGCCATGCAGCAAAAGCAGAGAAATAATAACAGCCGCAACTGGGCACTGTTCTCACTGGATGCTCAGTAAAAAAGAGACTCCTTGAAATAAAGGGCTCAAAGGAAAGTGTTTCCCTTTGGATGTGTTTCCTTTTGGATGTGTGAAATGCAGGATTGCCGAGTGACAGTCTGCAGAAATTCAGTCATTCTTTGTTTGTGGGAACTGCCCTGGAGAAGGAAGTGAGTGCAAAAGCCCCACAAGCCCTAAGCAGATCCAGACAGGCTGCAGAGCAGGGATTGCTGGATGCAGAGTGGGAATTCTTTGTTCTTCTGGTGCATTGAAGCAGTTGCCATTAGGATTTTATTTGGTGATGCAGCCTCCTGAATTTCTTCTTGTGGGAGTGCCCTTTGTGGGGAGGGGGCATCACTTGTGGAAGAATTCTCAAGTATCTTGGTTTAGGTAAAATACAGTAACTAAAGTATTTTTTATAATTTTTATGGAAAAAGTAGTGCGTAGACTTCCTTTGGAATAAACTGTACTTCTTTAAATGTTTGCAAATCCCTGTGTTGTGTGTGTGTGTCTGTGAGCACTTCTGTGTTTTACAGAACACGCTGCAGACTGTAAATAAAACTACCAGAAAGGTGTTTAAGTCTTGTGGACTGAATGTACCATTTAATGGGAAAGTGAATAAATTATTAACCAGCAGTTGCTAAGTGGATGCTTCCTGCAAATATCTGAAATCTTTGTGGTGTTTGTGTGCAGGTTTCAGCTGGAGTTGCCCTGGCATTGCCTCCCAGAGGGGCAGGATTGCTCCCCAGGAAGTTCTCCAGCCAGAAGTCCCTCTGGATCCGGATTATTTTTTTAAAAAAGTTTAGTTTGTCTTGGCTTTTTCTTTTTTTTCCCTGCCCTTTCTGGTTTGTCTCTCCATGTTCTTATTTTACAGAGGAACCCCTCCCCAGCCTGGCCAGAGCCGCAGCCTCCTTCATGTGCCGCTGCCTCACTCGCTGCTGCCGGTGCTGGCTCAGGAATGTGCTCAAAACCCGGCTAAGCAGGAATTGTTCCGGGCCTGCTCTGTTTAATCGCTGCCGCCGCGAGCAAAGCTGCCCCTGCTCCTTGAGGGGAGCGCTCGCTGCAGCCCGGCAGGAAAAGAGCCCAGGAAAAGCCGTGCCCTTTGCAGGAGAAGCGCTGGGAGCAGAGAGGAGAGCGGGAAAAGGGAGCGAGAGCAGCTGGGCGGGCAGGGTGGCATCAGCGCTGATCCCTCCGCGGGCAGGAGCGCATCACAAATAGTCCCTCGGGCGGATCCCTCCGCGGGCGGGGTCGCATCACCGCTGATTCCTCCGCGGGCAGGACCGCATCACAAATAGTCCCTCGGGGATCACTCCGCGGCCAGGACCGCAGCACCGCGGGTGCCTCCGGCGGATCCCTCTGTTATAAATGGTATTGTGATGTTGGCTTTTCGCATGTTACATCATTGTTATGAATGTGAGGTAAAGAAATTCAGCCAAATTAAAATTAATAAAGAAACAGATTTTATTCCGCGGCCGAAAGATCGGTCACACAGAAAGCCACGATGGAGAAAAGCAGCCCGAGCCCGGGGTCGGAGCTGGGTGAACACGCATACATCTGACCTCTATCACACCAGAGCTCCCAAGTTCACGGGTGCTGCTTCGGCTGGTTCCTTCTTATACAGTTTTTGGGCAGAGTCCGAATTAATTCTATTTTTCTCGCAATTTAGCATATTCATGATGTTTTCTTGTCTCGGAGTTGGGCTGCACAAAGCCTTTCCTGGGTCTGATTAATTGTCCATCCTAGATGATGAATGGGCCATCTCTGAAGATGCTTAAGAGAGTTTTGTGTGCTCCCATTCAGGAAGCAGCGTGTTTTCAGCTGGAAATTTGGGGTGGTTTTGTTTCTTCAGGGTCTGGGGTCTTTCCTGAGAGAATCAGCCCTCCCATAAATCCCCCGGGTTGTTCTACACAGCTGCTTTGGCCATGGCTCAGAGAGAGAGAAGGGAAATGACTTTTTACGGGGGTGAAATTTCTCCAGGCAGGAGTGGGATGTCGTCTTGCCAGAGCCCTGCAGGCGCATGGGAGTAGCTCAGTGCCAGCCCAGTTCTCTGAGAAATAACAACGCTTGGGAGGTTCGAGTGTTGATAACAACTCTCCTGTCTCCTGGGGCCAAAGGTCTCACGGTCCCGGACCGGTGAGGGAGAAAAGGAACTTGTGCTGTTCCTGGAAAAGCTTTTGTTATTCCTTGTGCAGCCTTTTAATTCTGTGTTCTGATGGACTGTCCGCTGTCTTTCTAACAGGACTTGTCAGAGATTCAGATTTAGGAACTGAATTTGGGTCTGTTCCCTACAGAATCTTGCCAAGCCTGAAGGCCTGGGGCGATGACTGCTCTCAGTGAGGGCTCTTTATGAATCCTCTGTCAGATTTCCCTCAGTGCTGGGCAGGAAAGGCGAGGGTTTGGATCAGGAATTCTGCAAGCGGGCCCTGTGTGACCGTTGGCTTCTTGTGTGTGTGTGTGCATCAGTGAGCCAAAATCAAGAGCAAAGGCTGGTTTGGTTTTACGAACTTAGAGTAACTTTAAAAAAAAGAAATCAACTTTTTCTTCTCTTTAAATTTAGGTGCTGGAATTGCCTGTCTGGACGTGTGCTGAGCTCTCGCTGCTGCTGTGGACTGTGCAGCCTCAGTTGCTGAAGGTTCCTGTTCTTCTCACCAACTCAAAGTACACGTGGGGTTTTCAGCTCAAAGTACACGTGGGGTTTTTTTGCCCTTCTATATAGAGCTGTTGAGTTTGGGTGATTTTCCTGAATTGAGGATATTGAAGGTCGAGAAGGAAGATTTGTCTCTTTTTGTGCTTTTCTGTTGTTTTTAGCACCTGCTCAGCATCTGAACGTGGTTGGAATACTGGAAACATAAAAGGTTTTGGATTCAGTGCTTATTTGTGCAAACCCAGTTTTTTTATCTTTTTATCTTTTTTATCTTTTTTTTTTTTTTTTTTTTTTTTTT